>NC_091299.1:59750412-60052912 GCF_038502225.1 Cherax quadricarinatus
TTTAGAATTAGAAAACGTAACTTGCTACAACACTTCTTCACAAACCTAGTATTAACTTAGGTATACTTAGTATAAATGTTATGTTCAAAGTAAGGTAAACTAGATTAGTCACGTGATTCTAGTCAAGTCACTTCAAATTACTTAACAATTTACCGTAGCTCGGTTGGTAGCGCACTCAGCTCACACACTGAGTGTCCGTGGTTCGATCTCAGGTACGCGTAGAAATACTGGACGTGTTTCGTTAAGACATCTGCTGTCCCTGGTCACCTAGCGGTAAAGTAGGTACCTGGATGTTGGTCGACTGGTGTGGGTCGCATCCTGGGGAGAAAATTAATCTAAGCAGCCCGAAATGCTCTGCACAACCAGGGGCTTTCTATATAGTCACTAATGTTAGCTATGTCTGTACAAGTCGTATCATGTAATAATAATAATAATAATAATAATAATAATAATAATAATAATAATAATAATAATAATAATAATAATAATAATAATAATAATAATAATAATAATAATAATAATAATAATAATAATAATATTAATAATATTAATAATAATAATAATAATAATAATAATAATAATAATAATAATAATATTAATAATAATAATAATAATAATAATAATAATAATAATAATAATAATAATAATAATATTAATAATATTAATAATAATAATAATAATAATAATAATAATAATAATATTTTTTATATTAACACATCGGTGGTTTCCCACCAAGGCAGGCGACCCAAACAAGAAGAAACACTCTCACCATCATTCACTCCATCACTATCTTGCCAGAGGCGCGCTTACATTATAGTTAAAAAAATGCAACATATATTGATAACCAAACTTACTGTGCTTGTATATAAGACACAAGATGCAACTTCCCAACAGTTGAAAGAACAGCTATTGAAAATTGACTCCTGTCTGGAAAACTTTCCAGCCTCATCGCCAAACATGTTGCTGCTTGCTGACTTCAATCTAAGACATACAAAATGGAAGAATATAGCAAATAATGTTGTAGCAGAAGTGATCCCTGGATGAAAAGTCACACACACAGGAGCTGCTGAATTTCTGCAACAAACACACCCTAAGTCAGCAGATAGTGGAGGCAACAAGACTGGAGAACTCACTGGACCTTATTTTCACAAATAATGAGGACCTGGTAAGAAAGATATTAAAAGCAATAAATTCTGATCACAATCACAAGTCAGAAAACTTACATGCACAGGGATCCTGATCAGCAAAATGCATACAGTTATGAGGGTACCTTCACCAAATTCAACTTCAACAAGAACATCAACTGGGACCAGGTAAACTATGTCTTAAATGAGACATGTTGGGAAGATATCTTAATTAACATGGACCCTAACCAGTGCCTTGAAAAAATCATCTTTCTGGTAGCTGAAGTATGTTCAAGGCATATTCCTCTAAGAAAAAATAAGAGAAGTAAACTGGAAAGAGAGAGATGCTCCCGCTACAGGAGAAGGTGAAGAATCACTGAGCTCCTCAAGAATGCTAGAGTGTCTGATACATGGAAGGAAGCACTGACCAGGGAAGTGGAAAATATTGAGCTAAGGTTAAAGGACTCATACAGGATCCAGAAGAGACAAGAGGAGCTAAAAGCTATTAGTGAAATTGAAAGAAATTCGAAATATTTTTTTCATATTCCAAAAACAAGACAAAAACCACACCTAGTATAGGGTCACTGCTCAAACAAGATGGATCCTACACAGATGACAACGAACAAATGAGTGAAATACTGAAATCTCATGTGCTCAGCGAGCCACTAATCAGCCTGAAGATAGACAATACAAATAATTTTTTTTATTAATGAGCCTCAAAACCCTGTCAATGTATGCCAGATTTCTGACATAACCCTAATTCCACTAGAATTTGAGAAAGCCATTGACAGCACGCCCATGTACTCAGCCCCAGGCCCAGACTCGTGGAACTCGGTGCTCATTAAGAACTGCAAGAAACCCTTTCACGTGCCCTAAGTATGCTATGGAGAGGGAGCATAAACACAGGAGATTCCACAGTCACTAAAAACAACGGATATAGCTCCACTCCATAAAGGATACAGCAAAGCAGTAGCTAAGAACTATTGACCAATAACTTTAAAGTCCAACATCATAAAAATCTTTGAAAGAGTGCTAAGAAGTAGGATTGCAAATCACCTGGACTTCCAGCAATTGCACAATCCAGGGCAACGTGGGTTCAGAGCAGGTCACTCCTGCCTCTCCCAACTACTGGATCACTATGATATGGCCTTGGATGCACTGGAAAACAAATAGAATGCATATGTAGTATACACAGTTTTTGCAAAAGCCTTTGACAAGTGCGATCATGGTGTAATAACACAAAATGCGTCCAAAAGGGATAATTTGCCAAGTGAGCAGATGGATCTTCAACTTCTAACCAATCGAACACAAGAGTAGTGGTAAACAGATTTAAACTGGCAGCTGCCATAGTGAAGAGCTCTGTTCCACAAGGCACAGTACTCGCCCCTATTCTGTTCCTCATCCTCATATCAGACATAGACAGAGATGTAAACCATAGCACCGTATCATCCTTTGCAGACGATACTAGGATCTGCATGAGAGTGTCATCCATTGAGGACACGGTTAACCTCCAAGAATATATATAAACCAAGTTTTCCAATGGGCAACGGACAGGAATATGATGTTCAGTGAAGACAAATTCCAACTACTCTGTTATGGAAAACTGGAGGAAATGATAGCTAATCACACAATAGTGAGGAAAATTATTGTGGAGGTCCTAGGAGTGGTAATATCTGAGGATCTCGCCTTCAAGGCTCACAACAGTGTCACTATCACAACTGCAAGGAAACTGATAGGATGGATAATGAGAACTTTCAAGACAAGAGATGCCAAGACAATGATGATCCTTTTCAAATCACTTGTTCTCTCTAGGCTGGAATACTGCTGTACATTAACATCTCAATTCAAGGCAGATGAAATTGCAGAGCTTGTGTATATTATGCATCATAATATACACCTGGAAAATCCTAGAGGCACTGGTCTCTAATTTGCACACAGAAATCACTCCCTATGCAAGCGATGCAACATACCCTCAATGAAAAGTAGACGTCTGGGGCCCAAGACTGTTCAACAGTCTCCCACCAGCCATAAGGGTAATTACCAATAGACCCGTGGTTGTCTTCAAGAGGGAGCTGAACAGATACCTAAAGTCAGTACCGGATCAGCCGGGCGGTGGTTCGTACGTTGGACTACGTGCGGCCAGCAGTAACAGCCAAGTCACCTACCGGCTTAGCAGTAAACAGCCCTGATGCACCGTGAGTCCTGGTCATGGACCTGGCCGTGGCCGTCGTGCCCAAGAGTACGACCTACTTCCACATTGGACAAATGTGACACCACCTACGACTGCCGCACCTCACCTGACTACGGTTTATAAGCTGCTTCTCCGCTCTTATGCCGTATTCTATTCAAGATTGATGGACTGACCACATCGACTCAAGGCTGAGGGACTGATTACCTCATTCTCCTCCTGTTCTTCAAGTTTCTCCTTTGTATGGACTGATGAAGCCACTGTGTGGCGAAACGTTTCCTCAATAAAGATACCCAAGAGTTGCACATGTGTCTAATTCAACAACATGTCGGTTCTCTGAACCATTCATCTACAACACTTGACGTGCTGTTGGAGTGTGAGCAAAGTAACATTTATGAAAGGATTCAGGGAAACCGGAAGGCTGGACTTGAGTCCTGGAGATGGGAAGTACAGTGTCTGCACTCTGAAGGAGGGGTGTTAATGTTGCAGTTTTATAACTGTAGTGTAAAGCACCCTTCTGGCAAGACAGTGATGGAGTGAATGATGATGAAAGTTTTTCTTTTTCAAGCCACCTTGAATGGGTGGAATCGGCCGATGTGTAAGCCTATTGGCCCATGCAAGACATGTCCAAGTCACCTACCGGCTTATGCTACTGACCAAACCAAGTCAGGTCTAGGTCACATCCATTTAAGGAAGGAACGCGGCATTAGACCTGTTAGCACTAGCTGGTCAGGTCCAACTCACATTCACCCACTTCCAGTTGTGTATTTGTCTAACCAATTTTTAAAATTACACAACGTTTCAGCTTCTATGACGGTACTTGGGACTTTGTTCCACTCGTCCACAACTCTATTACCAAACAAGTGTTTTCCTATATCCTTCCTGAATCTGAATTTTTCCAACTTAAAACCATTGCTGCGAGTTCTGTCTGGGCTAGATATTTTTAGCACGCTATTTACATCCCCTTTATTTATTTATTCCTGTCTTCCATTTATACACCTCAATCATATCCCCCCTAATTCTACGTCTTTCTAGAGAGTGCAGATTCAGGGCCTCAGTCTATCCTCATAGGGAAGATTTCTGATACATGGGATCAACTTTGTTATCCTCGTATGCATGAAGATTGAGACACTTATGCATCAAATGGGAATGAAAAATTTAGACATGTGTAACATCTGGGTATCTTTATTGTAGACGTTCAGAGGACACCAACATTACCTCTTCAGTCTTCACTACTACTACTACAGCGACGATTACTACTACTACTAACCGGTGCCTCGGGTATGACCTGCTTCCACAGGGGATTCCCATCCACCAGTGACTATGCCCTCCATCTTCCGCCAGTATAAAAGCAACAGCCTTCTTGCCTGTGGTTCAGAATCTTCATGACCACGGTGCTCTTAACCTCCAAGAAGATATAAACAAAGTTTTCCAGTGGGAAACGGAAAATAATATGATGTTCAATGAGGACAAATTCCAACTACTCCGTTATGGAAAACTGGAGGAGATAATAACTAGAAGAGAGTATACTACAAACTCTGGCCATACAATAAAGCGGAAAAATAATGTAAGGGACCTGGGACTAGTAATGTTTGAGGATCTCACTTTCAAGGATCATAACAGTGCCACGATCACAAGTGCAAAGAAAATGATAGGATGGATAATGAGAACGTTCAAAACGAGAGATGCCAAGCCAATGATGATCCTTTTCAAATCACTTGTTCACTCTAGGCTGGAATACTGCTGTACATTAGCATCTCCATTCAAAGCATGTGAAATCGCAGATCTAGAGAGTGTACAGAGATTCTTTACTGCACGTATAAGTTCTGTCAAGCACCTTAACTACTGGGAATGCTTGGAAGCACTTGACTTGTACTCGTTGGAACGCAGGAGAGAGAGATATATCATAATCTACACTTGGAAAATCCTGGAAGGAATGGTCCCAAATCTGCACACAGAAATCACTCCCTACGAAAGTAAAAGACTGAGCAGGCGATGCAAAACACCCCCAGTGAAAAGTAGGGGCGCCATTGGTACACTAAGAGAAAACACCATAAGTGTCCGGGGCCCAAGACTGTTCAACAGCCTCCCATCAAGCATTAGGGAAATTGCCAATAAACCCCTGGCTGCCTTCAAGAGAGAGCTGGACAGATACCTAAAGTCAGTGCCGGATCAGCCGGGCTGTGGCTCGTACTTTGGGCTGTGTGCGGCCAGCAGTAACAGCCTGGTTGATCAGGCCCTGATCCACCGAGAGGCCTTGTCATGGACCGGTCCGCGGGGGCGTTGATCCCCGGAATAACCTCCAGGTATCCAGGTAACCCCAAGGCTGAGGGACTGATTACCTCATATTTTGTATATAGTTCTACTGTCTTCTAATTATGTCCTGGAATTTGTATTGACAAAACCACTGGATGGCGAAACGTCTACAATAAAGATACCCGGATGTTGCACATGTGTCTAAATTTTTCAACCTGTCGGTATTGTATACCGTTCATGTACAACATATGCGAATCTTTATTAAGGAAACATTTCACCACACAGTGGCTTCTTCAGTCCAATACAAAGCAAAGATGGGTAAGGAGAGGAGGTGTAGATTGATGGACTGAAGACATTGATTCCAGGCTGATGGACTGATTACCTCAAACTTCGCCTCTTTTTACTCCTCTCTGCTTTGTGTTGGACTCATGAAGCCACTGTGTGTCGAAACGTTTCCTTAATAAAGATTCCCATATGTTGCATAATTGTCTTAATCTTCAACTTGTCGGTTTTCAAACCATTTATCATATTTGTCATCCTCCTTTGTACGTTTTCCAGAGCATTTATATCTATTCTATAATACGGTGACCAAAACTGTTCTGCATAATCTAAATGAGGCCTAACCAAGGATATATGGAGTTGAAGAACAACCTGAGGACTCCTATTATTTATGCTTCTTGATATGAAGCCAAGGATTCTGTTAGCTTTATTTCGAACACTTATGCACTGTTGTCTTGGTTTTAGATTACTGTTAAACTGTTAACCAGAACTAAATCCTTTCTTGTAATCAGTAATATTAAGATCTACATTATTTTGTTTATATATGGCATGGTTATTTTCCTGCCCAACATGTAGCACTTTGCATTTGTCTATATTAAACTGCATCTGCCACTTCTCCAACCACTGCATCAGTCTATTCAAATCATCCTGGAGTGCTCTAATGGCCTCATTAGAATGAATTGGATGGCCTATTTTGGTGTTATCAGCAAACTTGCTTATGTCGCTATTTATTCCCTCATCTATGTCCTTTATGTAAATTGTGAACAACAACGGGCCCAACACTGACCCCTTTGGAACACCACTTGTGACGTGCCTACATTATGACTTTTTCCCATTTATGCAAACTCTGCTGGTATTTGTCAGACATGCCTCTACCCAGGAAAAAAACTATCCTCCTTTTCCATATGCCTTAATTTTCCTCAATAGTCTCTGATGTGGAACTCCATCAAAAGCCTTACTGAAGTTCATATACACAATATCATATTCATTACCATGATCTACCTCCGTAAGACAGAAATGCCCCTTTGTAAAACCGTGTTGACATTCATTAATCAATTTATGCTTTTCAAGATAGCTACAAATGTTCCTATTTTCCCAATTTGGAGGTAAGGCTTATTGGTCTATAGTTCGAAGTTAAGGACTTGTCTCCTGCTTTGTAAATAGGTGTTACATTTGCCATTTTCCACTTATCAGGCACTAAGCCAGATTGTAGTGATATGTTGAAAAGATTAGCCACAGGTTTGCTAAGTTCCTCTTTACATTCCTTTAAAACCTTTGCAAACAATTCATCAAGGACCTGGGGATTTGTTAGGTTTTAATATCTCTATTTGTCTGAGGACCATGTCGCTAGTTACCCTAATCGTGCATTGTTTATTATCGTCCTGTTCTACATAATTTATTATTTCTGGAATTTCGCTAGTATCTTCCTGAGTAAAAACTGAGAGGAAGTAAGTATTGAATATTTCACACATTTCCTTATCACTGTCAGTGTGATCTGACCTGAGTTACTCTTAAGTGGGCCTATCTTGCCCCTAATCATACTTCTGTATACCTGAAAGAACCCTTTTGGGTTACTCTTTGAATCCCTTGCGACTTTAGTCTCGTAATCCCTTTTTATTAAGCTCTTGGTTAATTTTCATTCATCTCCTATTTGAATTCCATCCTTCACTATCACTCTATCTATTAATGCATCATAGAGCAAGCCTAGATAACTAGGCTTGCTCTATGAGTTCTCTATGAGTTCTCACAGAGCAAGCCTAGATAACTAGGCTTGCTCCATGAGAACTCTCTCTGTGTACCTCTAGATGAGCACACACTCAGTGTACCTCTAGAAGAGCACACACACACCAGGTGATCAGGCTGAGGAAAGAAGGTGGGGAACTCACACGAAACGATGAAGAAGTATGTGAGGAGCTCAACAAGAAATTTAAGGAAGTATTCACAGTGGAGACAGGAAGGACTCTGGGAAGACAGGACAGAGGGGGACACCAACAATTGCTAGATGACATACACACAACTGAGGAGGAGGTGAAGAAGCTGCTAAGTGACCTTGATATCTCAAAGGCAATGGGACCGGAAAACATCTCCCCGTGGGTCCTTAGAGAGGGAGCAGAAATGCTCTGAGTCCCATTAACCAGAATCTTCAACACATCCCTTGAAACTGGGCAACTACCTGAGGTATGGAAGACGGCAAATGTAGTTCCCATTATTAAAAAAGGAGACAGAAAAGAGGCGCTAAACTACAGACCAGTGTCACTGGCGTGTATAATATGCAAAGTCATGGAGAAGATTATCAGGAGAGTGGTGGAGCACCTGGAACGGAACAAAAGCATAAATGACAACCAGCACTGTTTCATGGAAGGCAAATCCTGTGTCACAAACCTTCTGGAGTTCTATGATAAAGTAACAGAAGTAAGAGATGAGAGAGAGGTGTGGGTTGATTGCATCTTCTTGGACTGCAAGAAGGCCTTCAACACAGTTCCTCACAAGAGATTAGTGCAGTAACTAGAGGATCAGGCGCGTATAACGGGAAGGGCACTTCAATGGATCAGAGAATACCTGACAGGGAGGCAACAACGAGTCATGGTATGTGATGAGGTATCACAGTGGGCACCGGTGACGAGCAGGGTCCCACTGTGATCATGTCATTCACATGTACCAAAAATAGCACTGGTCCTAAGACCAGTGATATTTATGGTACATGTGAATGACATGATGGAAGGGATAGACTCAGAGGTGTCTCTGTTCGCAGATGATGTGAAATTAATACCTGGAGTTTACCTGGAGAGAGTTCCGGGGGTCAACGCCCCCGCGGCCCGGTCTGTGACCAGGCCTCCTGGTCTGGCATGAGGAGAATTAAATCAGGCGAGGATCAGGCAGGCCTTCAAAAAGACCTGGACAGGCTGGACAAGTGGTCTAGAAACTGGCTTCTCGAATTCATCCATGCCAAATGCAAAGTCATGAAGATAGGGGAAGGGCAAAGAAGACCCCAGACAGAGTATAGGCTAGGTGGCCAACGACTGCAATCCTCGCTCAAGGAGAAAGATCTTGGGGTGAGTATAACACCGACCACGTCTCCGGAAGCACACATCAACCAGATAACTGATGCAGCATATGGGCGCCTGGCAAACCTGAGATTAGCATTCCGACACCTAAGTAAGGAATCTTTCAAGACACTGTACACCGTGTACGTCAGGCCCATACTGGAGTATGCAGCACCAGTTTGGAACCTGCACCGGGTCAAGCACGTTAAGAAATAAAAGAAAGTACAAAGGTTTGCGACTAGGTTAGTTCCAGAGCTAAGGGGAATGTCCTATGAAAAAATGGTTGAGGGAAATCGGCCTGACGACACTGGAGGACAGGAGGGTTAGGAGAGACATGATAACGACATGCAAAATACTATGTGAAATAGACAAGGTGGACAGAGACAAGATGTTCCAGAGGGGGGACACAGAAAAAGGGGTCACTCTTGGAAGTTGAAGACACAGATGAGCCACAGGGATGTTAGGAAGCATTTCTTCAGTCATAGAGTGGTCAGGAAGTGGAACAGTCTGGCGAGCGATGTAGTGGAGGCAGGAACCATACATAGCTTTAAGACGAGGTATGATAAAGCTCATGGAGCAGGGAGAGAGAGGACCTAGTAGCGTTCAGTGAAGAGGCGGGGCCAGGAGCTGAGTCTCGACCCCTGCAACTACAATTAGGTGAGTACACTCTGTGTACCTCTAGCTGAGCACTCTCTCTGTGTACCTCTGGAGTCAGTTAGCGCTGTGATCTTAGCGATAATAGGTAATTTAAGAGGCTTAATTGTCTTCTGTAGGCTTCACACTTGTAAATCTTCACCCACGGCATTGTCATGTTGCAGAAGACTCAACTGTTGTTGAGGCTTCTACAGCACTGATCTACTTGCTGTGGTGGTGGCACGCCTCGTAGCTCAATTGTAGCAAGTTTGGATCAAAACAAAAGGCCCCAAGTTCAATCTTGGGAGAGAAGAGGCGCTTGGATGCGTCTACAAACACTTCCCCTGTTCACCTGGCTCTCTCTTGTGCTGTCCCAAGTTACTGACTCTCTGGGATTAATAACTTGAGTGTGTAGAGTTGGCCATTGTTAGAAGCAAGTCTTGTTCCCTCGTAAGGGCAATGGAAGAGAATGGCATGAGAAAGAAAGGTATGAAAGAGAAGGGAAAGGAAGAGAAGGAAGATGGACGACAGGATGGGACCACCTCTACTAGAGAAGGCGGACCTCTTTGCCCAACACTTTGCTACCAAAATGCAAGTTCCTGATCCAGCAAGGAACCCTCCTTGGCTAGCTGTAAGAACTGTGTCAAAACTGTCAGTGGTGACATTAAAGCAGGAGGAGATGCATTTCCTTCTTAAATCGCTTGACCAAGAAAAGGCTGTGGGCCCAGACAAGTTGAGCCCAAGATTGCTGAGAAATGTGCAGACCAGCTAGCAGCACCTCTAACTCGCATCTTTCAGCACTGCCTAGTACAGTGTAAATGGCCCTCTCTGTGGAAAGAGGCAAATGTAGTCCCTGTTCACAAAAAAAGAAGAGCAGAGCAGAAATCAGCAACTACAGACCAGTGTCACTCCTGTCAATCACTGGTAAGATCCTTGAGACAATTATCTCAAGACAAATGACAGAGTTTTTTGACTACCACTCACTACTTTGTGATCGTCAATATGGCTTCAGGAAAGGTTACTCTGCTGCTGATCTGTTGTTAAACCTCTCCACTAAGTGGCACCAGTCATTGGATGAATCCAAAGTCAGCTGTGTGGTAGCACTGGACATTGCTGGTGCTTTCGACCGGGTGTGGCACCAGGGCCTCTTAGCAAAACTTCAAGCACTGGGAATTGGAGGCTCTACGCTATGTCTCCTCAGTGATTACCTTCATGGTAGATCTCTAAGTGTAGTTCTCAATGGAACGGAATCAGCAAGACATCCTATTGGGGCAAGTGTTCCACAAGGAAGCGTGCTGGGACCATTGTTATGGAATGTCTACTTCAACGACCTTCTTCATCTCATCCCAGAATCCCATGCATATGCAGACGACTGTACACTGACATTTACTTATCCAAGAGAAGAAATGCCATCTGCACTAAGCTACATCAATCACCAACTAAGAGCTATATCAGCTTGGGGAAAACACAAATGATGATGGACTTTAGGCACCATGATGGTAATGCTGGTGCAGTAGTAAGGATGAATGGGAGGGTGTTGGCAGCTGGAGAAGAAGTTGATATTCTTGAGGTGAAATCTGACTCCAAAGTAACCATGAGGAACCATGCTGTAAATCTTGCAAACAAGGCAGCCAGGAAGCTTACAGCACTTCGCCGTATCTCGCATCTGCTTGACAGTAGGGATTGCAAGATTCTGTATGAGGCACAAGTACGCTCACACTTTGAGTATGCTCCACTTTCTTGGTTTGCCTGCCCCCCCCCCTCTCGTCTGCGACTGCTTGACAGAGTAGAGAACAGAGCAAGACGTCTCATCTCTCGCCAGGACCCATCCTGGATAGATCTGTCATTTCAGCAGAGCCTTCAACACAGGAGGGATGTGGGTGGCCTTACTGTTATGTACAAGGCCAATATTGTCAAAGTACCACAATTGGATCCACTTCGAGGAAAGCGTGAAACAAGCTTTTATGCCACAAGATGGGCAGAAAGCAGCAACTTCACTCTGGTTGTACCCTTCTCCAGAACATCACTCCATCTGAGATCATATATACCCAGGATGACTCGAGTATGGAACACATTCGTACAGCATTATGATGTCAACGAGATAAAGTCAGTTGATCAAATGAAAATACTGGCCCACAGATGGCTCCAACTTCATCCTGTTCCCTACTTGTATGTCTCATAACAATAAAAATGCTTTCAAATGAGCTGATGTAGGTAACAGCTCTTAACTTGTCAATAAAGTGAGGAATCCTTAACCTGTAAATAGCTTGTTAATAAAGCTAGCGATCCATAACCTATCCTTGTCAAACCCTGTGTAAAAAAAAAAAAAATACTTTGTACGTGGACGGTGGCCAGGAGAGAGGAGAGGCAGGAGGGGAGAGGGAAGAAGGAAGGATGGAAGAGGAAGAGGGAGGGAAGAATTCTATGCTGGAGGGAGTCAGAGGGAAGGGATGCTGCTTTTATGACCCGTCACACACGCCGCGTCTCCTATATTTGCTTGTCTGGCTGTGTTTACGATTTACAATTCCTCGGTTACAAGGCAGTGGTGCTTCGGGTATGTTATTCAGCTTGTCATGTAAATCTGTAAATCATTCAGAAGTCGTAGTAAACTCTATCTCTTGGAACTCATTCAGACACACTACATTGTGTTTGTGAAGAATTATAGCGGTTCGAAAAATGAGACCTATGTTTATCTTGTTAATTTTATTAATAAATTTTCCTTACGTCTTGTCTAACGCTTCCATCAGCAAGGATATTTCTCCCTTTGTTTAAAACAAGAACATTTCTTGTCTACAACTAGGATATTTCCCGTCGTCTACAACTAGGACATTTCCCGTCGTCTACAACTAGGATATTTCCCATCATCTACAACCAGGACATTTCCCGTCGTCTACAACTAGAACATTTCCCATCGTCTACAACTAGAACATTTCCCATCATCTACAACTAGGACATTTCCCGTCGTCTACAACTAGGACATTTCCCATCGTCTACAACCAGGACATTTCCCGTCATCTACAACGAGGACAGTTCCCATCGTCTACAACTAGAACATTTCCCATCATCTACAACTAGAACATTTCCCGTCGTCTACAACTAGAACATTTCCCATCTTCTACAACCAGGACATTTCCCGCCGTCTACAACTAGAACATTTCCCGTCGTCTACAACTAGAACATTTCCCGTCGTCTACAACTAGAACATTTCCCGTCGTCTACAACTAGAACATTTCCCGTCGTCTACAACTAGAACATTTCCCGTCGTCTACAACTAGGACATTTCCCATCATCTACAACTAGAACATTTCCCATCGTCTACAACCAGGACATTTCCCGCCGTCTACAACTAGAACACTTCCCGTCGTCTACGGCCGGTGGATGGTGGGTATAATCTACACTTTACTCTGACTCTTAACTCAGCCTCACTCAGGAATGTTTTTAGTTCGTATTCCGTAGATATGAAGTGTCTTCCCAGTGGCCTTTTCCTAACTGCAATTTTACAGTCCCTTACAAAGCACTAATGTATTTTTAAGGTATTGCTTAATTTTCTTAGTCGATAAAGGACGTTGTCTTCTTTTGGTAAGGCATTCATTGACGTATACATCAGATTTCATAGATATGGATGTTTTTAGCAGGTTATTTCTTTGTAAGCTGGTATTGAATTTAAATAGCCCTGTTTTTTTTTCTTCTTGGTAGCCCATCAGTTTGCAATCTTTTAGTTCGTCACTACATATGTTTAGGCGAAGGTGGTCCTTGATAAGTTGTAGGGTGGCCTCCATGCATGTCTCTTGGGCGGCTGTAGGTGGGAGATGTTTGCTATTAACTACAGCAGCGTCAGATAGCTGTTGTTGGTCATTATGGTCTTGGAAGTTGTTGATGACATCGGCAAGTTGTAGATCCACTCGTGATATTTTTTTCTATGATGTTGGTATTCAGTTGGGTGACTTGATCTTTAAGTGTGTTGATGGTGTCGACAGATTGGATGTGGGTGTTGCTTAGTTGTTCCAGAGTGTTTACTTTATCTTCTAGAGTTGTGATCTTGCTGAGGTACTGTGTGTTGGAGGTTTAAAGCTACCTGTATTTTCTGGGTTAGCTTGGCGATTGTTTGGTTCTGGATCATAAAGAGTTTAGCTATTTCTGGGTCAGTAATCTTAGCAACAAATCCATGGAAGGAGTTATCTTGGACTGTGGTGGCGGCCATATTTGTTTTCGTTTGTCGAGTGTTGTGATGATGCAGGTGGTTGATGAGGGTTGTGTCCTGACTAGCAGTACAAGAAGTTTTCCTTGTAGTATTGCTGCTCTCACCTGTGATGGTTACCTGGAGGTTACCTGGAGGTTATTCCGGGGATCAACGCCCCCGCGGCCCGGTCCATGACTAGGCCTCCCGATGGATCAGGGCCTGATCAACTAGGCTGTTACTGCTGGCCGCACGCAGCCCAACGTACGAGTCACAGCCCGGCTGATCCGGCACTGACTTTAGGTATTTGTCCAGCTCTCTCTTGAAGGCAGCCAGGGGTTTATTGGTAATTCTCCTAATGCTTGATGGGAGGTTGTTGAACAGTTTTGGGACCCGGACACTTATGGTGTTTTCCCTTAGTGTACCAATGGCGCCCCTACTTTTTATTGGGGGCATTTTGCATCGCCTGCCCAGTCTTTTACTTTCGTAGGGAGTGATTTCTGTGTGCAGATTTGGGACAATTCCGTCCAAGATTTTCCAAGTGTAGATTATGATGTATCTCTCCCTCCTGCGCTCCAACGAGTACAAGTCCAGTGCTTCCAAGCGTTCCCAGTAGTTAAGGTGCTTGACAGAACTTATATGTGCAGTAAAGGATCTCTGTACACTCTCTAGATCTGCGATTTCACCTGCTTTGAATGGAGATGTTAATGTACAGCAGTATTCCAGCCTAGAGAGAACAAGTGATTTGAAAAGGATCATCATGGTCTTGGTATCTCTCGTTTTGAAAGTTCTCATTATCCATCCTATCATTTTCTTTGCACGTGCAATCGTGGCACTGTTGTGATCCTTGAAAGTGAGATCCCCAGACATTACTACTCCCAGGTCCCTTACATTATTTTTCCGCTCTATTGTATGGCCGGAGTCAGTAGTATACTCTGTTCTAGTTATTATCTCCTCCAGTTTTCCATAACGGAGTAGTTGGAATTTGTCCTCATTGAACATCATATTGTTTACCGTTGCCCACTGGAAAACTTTGTTTATATCTTCTTGGAGGTTAACCGCGTCCTCAGCAGATGACAGCCTCATGCAGATCCTAGTATCATCCGCAAAGGATGATACGGTGCTGTGGTGTATATCTCTGTTTATGTCTGATATGAGGATAAGGAATAAGATGGGGGCGAGTACTGTGTCTTGTGGAACAGAGCTCTTCACTATGGCAGCCTCCGATTTAACTCTGTTGACCATTACTCTTTGTGTTCGATTTGTTAGGAAGTTGAAGATCCATCTCCCCACTTTCCCAGTTATTCCTTTAGCACGTATTTTATGGGCTATTACGCCATGATCGCATTTGTCAAATGCTTTTGCAAAGTCTGTGTATATTACAACTGCATTCTGATTTTCTTCCAGTGCATCCAAGGCCATGTCATAGTGATCCAGTAGTTGTGAGAGGCAGGAACGACCTGCCCTGAACCCATGTTGCCCTGGATTGTGCAGATTTTGGGAATCCAGGTGATTTGCAATCCTGCTTCTTAGCACTCTTTCAAAGATTTTTATGATGTGGGACGTCAGAGCTATTGGTCTATAGTTCTTAGCTAATGCTTTGCTGCCACCTTTATGGAGTGGGGCTATATCCGTTGTTTTAAGTGACTGTGGAATTTCACCCATGTCCAAGCTCCTCCTCCATAGTGTACTTAGGGCATGCGAGAGGGGTTTCTTGCAGTTCTTAATGAAAACAGAGTTCCACGAGTCTGGGCCCGGGGCTGAATGCATAGGCATGTTGTCAATGGCTTTTTCGAAATCTATCGGAGTTAGGGTAATGTCGGAAATCTGGCATACATTTATGGAGTTTTGAGGCTCATTCATGAAGAAATCATTTGGGTCGTCGATCCTCAGACCGATTAGTGGTTCACTAAACACAGAGTCGTACTGGGATTTCAATATTTCACTCATTTCCTTGTTGTCATCTGCGTAAGTCCCATCCTGTCTGAGCAAGGGCCCAATACTAGATGTGGTATTTGCCTTGTTTTTGGCATATGAAAAGAAATATTTTGAATTTCTTTCAATTTCACTAATAGCTTTAAGCTCCTCCTGCCTCTCCTGGTTCCTGTAAGAGTCATTTAGCTTAAGTTCGATAGTTTCCACTTCCCTGGTCAGCGCCTCCTTTCGTGTATCAGATATTCTAGCACTCCTGAGGAGCTCAGTGACTCTTCGTCGCCTTCTGTAGAGGGAGCGTCTTTTTCTCTCCAGTTTACTCCTGCTCTTCTTCTTTCTTAGGGGAATATGCCTAGAACATGCTTCGGCTACCAGGAAGTTGATCCTTTCAAGGCACTGGTTTGGATCCATATCATTTAAGACATCTTCTCAACATGTTTCGTTTAGGACATGGTTTACCTGGTCCCAGTTGATGTTCTTGTTGTTGAAATTGTATTTTGTGAAGACACCTTCACAGGTACATGCATTCTGTTGTTCAGGACCCCTATGCATGTACGTCTGGACTTCGATTAGATTGTGATCGGAATTAGTTGTTCTTGATATTCTTATGTCTCTTATCAGGTCCTCATTATTTGTGAAGATAAGGTCAAGTGTGTTTTCTAGTCTTGTTGGCTCCACTATCTGCTGGCTTAAGGTGTGTTTTTCGCAGATACTTAGTAGCTCATGTGTGTGTGACCTTTCATCTGCGCTACCTCCGGGGATTGTTTCAGCTATAACATTATTTGCTACATTCTTCCATTTTGTATGCCTTAGGTTGAAATCACCAAGCAGTAAGATGTTTGGGGATGGAGCTGGAAGGTTTTCCAAACAGTAATCGATTTTCAGTAGCTGTTCCTTGAACTGTTGTGAGGTTGCATCTGGTGGCTTGTATACAACCACAATGACTAGGTTTTGGTTCTCGATCTTTATTGATAGAACTTCAACTACCTCATTTGTAGTGTTCAGCAACTCCGTGCAGATAAGGGACTCTTTGACATACAGGCCAACCCCCCCCCATTGTTGCCTGTTCTTTCTGTCGCATCTAAAAAGGTTGTAACCACTTATCCATATTTCACTGTAAAAGTGATCTTTTGTGTGAGTCTCTGTGAAGGCTGCAAACATTGCATTAGACTCCACTAGAAGTCCACTGATAAAAGGTATTTTGTTGTTGGTGGATGGCTTAAGGCCCTGTATATTAGCAAATATGAACGAGGTTGTATTCTGTGTTTGTTGGGGGGATTTTGTTATTGGCATCAGTAGTTGTAATTCTGGAGGGCCATGGGTGGCCACTGGCTGCGCCTCCAGTCCAACAAGGCTACAAGGTGGTGAACTATTTTTATTTCCTTCCATTTTCTTTTCTCGTTTCCTGCCACTAAAAAATCACCTGGAGTTGGGTTGTTGTAGCTACTATTGTTTGTCTTGTGGGGTCTGTGCCTCCTGGTCCCTTTTAGATGGTATGCAGGGCAGTGGATGTTGTAACACTGCTTCTGGAGGACCGAGGAATGGCACATTTTTGGGTGAAAGAAAGTACAGGAAGAAGAACGACACACTCCTTTAGACAGGAGGTCGCTACATTTTTGGGGATGGTCAAAGTTGCATGTCCCATTTTTTCCCCTGTTATTCCATGCTTACAGATGCCCCAAGCATAATACTTGCACAAATTCACCTTTGGTTGAGAATTGTTGGGAGGTGTGTTGTCAATTTCTGCAGGTTCTGGGACTGCACTATAATCCTCAGTATCCAAGCCAGGGCCACCCCGTCCTGGATTCCATCTACTTTCCCCAGTAGAGGAAGAAGGAGGAGACTCCTCTCCAACATCTGTACTGTGGGCCACGGTCTTGTGCAATGATGCTTGTATATTTATGGTTTTAGATGGTTGTATATTTACTGTTTTTGTGGTGGTTTGGGTAGTGTCCCTAGGAGAGTCTGGGCTGGCAGTAAGGCTGAGGGCTGGGTCTGGGTCAGCACTGGGGCTGGGGGCTGGGGCTGGTTGTGGGTCAGCAGCTGGGCCTGGGCCAGCACCAGCACTGTGGGTATTAGTGTTATGACTGGGGGAGCCTGGGCCAGCACCAGCACTGTGGGTATTAGTGCTATGACTGGGGGAGCCTGGGCCAGCACCAGCACTGTGGGTATTGGTGCTATGCCTGGGGGAGCCTGGGCCAGCACCAGCACTGTGGGTATTAGTGCTATGACTGTGGGATGGGTCTGGCTTAGCACCATGTGGGTGACTAGATAGTTTCGAGTCATCTGTTGTGGTATGGACATTCTGCATTTTTTGATACACTATCTCTTGCTCCCATGTTTTATATATTTTTGGTAGACTATCCAAGAGGTCAACCTTGTTTTCTTGATTATTTTTATCATTTATTACTCTCCTTAGTACCTTTCTGATACCTGCCCAAAGTTCTACATCTTTATTGCACAACCAGAAACACCTTGCTAGTTCGAGGTCATTTTTTGAGGCTGTATTTAGTCTAGTACAAGAGATATGGTGTTTGGAAGAGCATAGGTTGCATGTGATTCTGGATTTCCTTCCAAGGATTTTTTTACATGTCCCACAGATATGCTGTGCTGACATCCTGTCTGTATCCTACTACACTCTGTATGCCACGGAAGAAAACTGATTTCCACTTTACCTTTCTCTTGCTGGTGCCAGTAATATGCAAGATGTATTTATACGAACCAAGTTTGCAGTATGTGGGTGGTGGTGTAGGGTGGGTGGTGGGTGTAGGGTGGGTGTGAGCTGGGCAGACTTGCCCACACTGCCACACTTCACTATTATTATTTTTTTATACTATTATTATTATTATTATTATTATTATTATTATTATTATTATTATTATTATTTAAATTCCTTTTATGTGATGTTAAGAGTCCTTGGCTAGTTACTGGATCTTCTTTTGTTGCCCTGACCCTTGGCCATTGACAGTGGCTTCAGATGAATTGTAGACGATGGGTAATGGGTGAATGTTGTTGAGTATCACTTCAGTGGCAGCGGGGCAGGTGGTGGTAACAGAGTCCTATTAGTTGGTGCTTTGCGTATTTTTGGGTGATTTCTGCAGTTGATTTATATCATTCTGGGTATCCACGTATGTTAGTGTTATGTGGGTCTTGATTAGACCATTACAGGGCTCCTGGGAACCTCAGGTGGCAGTAAAATTAGAGGACAAGATTCTTGCTGCTTGCTGCCTCTGCCGCTGGGCTGTATCACTGAGTTTACTGACACTTACACAGCACCAGCCACCATGAAGGGACCTCGACCCTTCAATCCCCTCCCTTCATGCATAAGAATAGTATAAAAATGGAGGAACGCTACAGCAGGCCTATTGGCCCAAACTAGGCACGTTCTTCTCTAAACCAACCGTTCCCATCCACTCACTTGTCCAAGCTTTTCCGAAAGCTTCCCAAGAATTAGCTTCAATATCTCAGGCACTAATCAAGCCCAGCCATTCTCACTCATTTATTTTCCCAGTCTCTTTTTAAAACTACCCAAGGTCTTAGCTTCTGTTACCCAACGTAGAAGACTGTTCCAAGCATCGACAGCTGTGTACAAGAATGGTATACAATACCGACAAGATGAAAATTGGGACACATGTGCAACATCTGGGTATCTACAATAAAGATACCCAGAAGTTGCACATGTGTCTCGGTTTTCATCGACAACTCTGTTTGAAAAGCAGTACTTACCTATGTCCTTTCTAAATCTAAATTTATCTACCTGAAGTCCAGTATTCCCGGTTCTTGGAAATATAAACACATATGCGGTATAATGTGATCCTTTATTGACAACATTTCACCCACACAGTGGGCTTTTCAAGTCACAAACAGATCTACCTGGGTGGAAGGTATGCGAGTATTTATAGCCAGGTTGAGAATACTGGGGTCAGGTGGAGAATGCTGCATCTGATGATCTACCAAGTGAGGTTATAGAGTCTAAAATCTTGGGTAGCTTGGAAGAGAGATTGGATAAGTATATGAGTAGGCCTTCTGCAGTGTTCCTCCATTCCTATGTTCTTATGTGGGATAGTGATGAAGAAGTTTCTTGGCAAGTGGTTCAGCTATGTTATAGAAGCCACTATTCTGGTTGGATATAGAGATAAGCGATGATTCCAGGATTCTTCGGTATTGAGTGTTGTCTTCTCTGCCGATAAGTCTTGAGTTTCTGTAGTTGATTAAGTGGTTGTGTGAATTACGGTGTTGTACACAGGCATTCTTTGGATCGTCAGATTTGCTTACGCAATGGTGTCCTGAAATACGTGTTTGGAGTTCTCTTGATGTTTCCCCCATGTATAATTTGCTGAACATTAAAATGGTATAAAATACCGACAGGTTGTTAGGTGAGACACATATGCAACAGTTAGGTATCTTTATTATGAAACGTTTCGCCTACACAGTAGGCTTCTTCAGTCGAGTACAGAAAAGTTGATAGAAGAAGAAGATACTTGAAGACGATGTAATCAGTCCATCACCCTTAAAGTTTTGAGGTGGTCAGTCCCTCAGTCTGGAGAAGAGCATTGTTCCATAGTATAATGTGATCCTTTATTGACAACGTTTCACCCACACAGTGGGCTTTTTCAAGTCACACACGGATCTCAGATCCGTGTGTGACTTGTAAATAAAGGATCACATTATACTGCATTTGTGTTTATATTTCCATTGTGTCGGTATTTTATACCATTTATTTCCATACTGTCTATTACTGGTAATGTCCTTGATGGTGGTGGTTGTGGAGGTAGATACTTGGAAAGAGGTATTGGAAAAGATGTTGGAAACGTGTTTGGCAATGGAGTTGGTGGGGAGGACTATGTATCTCTTCTCGGCAGTGTCTTCTCTGGGTGTGTTGAAGATGTTTAATGCCCGTCGTCTGCAGTCTCTGATGAAGTGACGAGGATAGTGAAGTTTAGAAAATACTTGTTCAATTATAGTGCATTCTTCCTCGAGGAACTCATTGCTGCAGATTCTGAGTGCGTGCAGGAAAAAGCCTATAATTACACCACGTTTAGTTTTGGTGTCGTGGTGAGAGCAGAAGTGGAGAAGATCGTTTTGGTTGGTGGGTTTTCGATAGACTTTAAAACGAAGTTCATGGTCAGCTTTGCAGAGAAGAACATCAAGGAAAGGAAGAGTGTTGTCGACTTCTTCTTCAAGTGTGAACTGGATTGAAGGCTCGACCTGGTTGAGCTTGTCTTGGAGATGTGATGAATGGTTTGAAAAACCGACAAGTTGAAGATTGAGACACTTATGCAGCATATGGAAATCTTTATTCAGGAAACGTTTCGCCACACAGTGGCTTCATCAGTCCAATACAAAGAGGAAGGCGTAAGGAGAGGAGGAGAATGAGGTAATCAGTCCCTCAACCTGGAGTCGATGTGTTCAGTCCATCAATCTTGTAGAAAGTACAGCATAGGGCCGTAGACGTGGCTTATATACTGTAGTGAGGTGACGTGAAGCAGATGGAGGCGGGGTCATAGTGGTACCATCCACTAGTCGAAGTAGGTCTTCGTCCAAAGGTTGAACAAGTGTTGAAGAATTCTTTGTAACAAGATCCCATGATGCTGCAGTGTCCGACAGTTGTGATGAATGGTTTGAAAAACCGACAAGTTGAAGATTGAGACACTTATGCAGCATATGGAAATCTTTATTCAGGAAACGTTTCGCCACACAGTGGCTTCATCAGTCCAATACAAAGAGGAAGGCGTAAGGAGAGGAGGAGAATGAGGTAATCAGTCCCTCAACCTGGAGTCGATGTCTTCAGTCCATCAATCTTGTAGAAAGTACAGCATAGGGCCGTAGACGTGGCTTATATACTGTAGTGAGGTGACGTGAAGCAGATGGAGGCGGGGTCATAGTGGTACCATCCACTAGTCGAAGTAGGTCTTCGTCCAAAGGTTGAACAAGTGTTGAAGAATTCTTTGTAACAAGATCCCATGATGCTGCAGTGTCCGACAGGTTGAGGGACTGATTACCTCATTCTCCTCCTCTCCTTACGCCTTCCTCTTTGTATTGGACTGATGAAGCCACTGTGTGGCGAAACGTTTCCTGAATAAAGATTTCCATATGCTGCATAAGTGTCTCAATCTTCAACTTGTCGGTTTTTCAAACCATTCATCACAACTGTCGGACACTGCAGCATCATGGGATCTTGTTACAAAGAATTCTTCAACACTTGTTCAACCTTTGGACGAAGACCTACTTCGACTAGTGGATGGTACCACTATGACCCCGCCTCCATCTGCTTCACGTCACCTCACTACAGTATATAAGCCACGTCTACGGCCCTATGCTGTACTTTCTACAAGATTGATGGACTGAACACATCGACTCCAGGTTGAGGGACTGATTACCTCATTCTCCTCCTCTCCTTACGCCTTCCTCTTTGTATTGGACTGATGAAGCCACTGTGTGGCGAAACGTTTCCTGAATAAAGATTTCCATATGCTGCATAAGTGTCTCAATCTTCAACTTGTCGGTTTTTCAAACCATTCATCACAACTGTCGGACACTGCAGCATCATGGGATCTTGTTACAAAGAATTCTTCAACACTTGTTCAACCTTTGGACGAAGACCTACTTCGACTAGTGGATGGTACCACTATGACCCCGCCTCCATCTGCTTCACGTCACCTCACTACAGTATATAAGCCACGTCTACGGCCCTATGCTGTACTTTCTACAAGATTGATGGACTGAACACATCGACTCCAGGTTGAGGGACTGATTACCTCATTCTCCTCCTCTCCTTACGCCTTCCTCTTTGTATTGGACTGATGAAGCCACTGTGTGGCGAAACGTTTCCTGAATAAAGATTTCCATATGCTGCATAAGTGTCTCAATCTTCAACTTGTCTTGGAGAGCTTGAACGTTGAAGCGCCTGGGAGTTATGAGGAGAATGTCGTCAACATGATGGAGCCAGGTGACAGACAAGGGAATAATACTGGAAAAACGCTCGGTTTCCAGATGTTTCATGTATAGGTTCGCCAGGGCGGCAGTGAGCGCCGAACCCATGGGTAGTCCAAAAGTCTGCTGAAAGAGGTGATTTTCGAAAGAGAAACACGTAAAGCCAACACATAGTTCAACAAGGTCGATAAAATCGCTGGCTGGAATAGGAAGATCAAGTGAATCGTCAATTTTCCTGCGCAAGAGATCGATGGCTTGTGTAGTAGGCACTTTGGTGAATAGGGAAGTCACGTCAAGGCTGGAAAGTTTCTTGTTCCTGATGTTGATGTTGCGAATGCGATTGAGAAGATCACCCGAGTGTTTGAGATGTGCTGGACTGATAGTGCCCAAGAGTTTAGAGAGGTGTTTTGCGAGAATTCCTGAGAGTTGGCGAGGAGCACTGCCTATTCCCGAGGATATGGGCCTCAGTGGGATACCAGGCTTGTGAGTTTTTGGCAGGCCGTACATTCTGGCAGGTCTGGGGTTGCTGGGCATGGTGTGCAGAAGTTTCTTCTCTTGTTCTGAGTCCCTCAGAACGCGGCGAGTCCTTTGAAGAAATGTTTTAGCAAGCTTGTCCACTTGGTTTGTTGTGAGAGGTTTGTAGGTATCTGGGTCATTAGTAGAGTGAGCATTTTGTTCCTGTAATTGTCAATGTTCATGATAACAACACCTCCTCCTTTATCAAGGATAAAGGATCACATTATACTGCATATGTATTTATATTTCCATTGTGTCGGTATTTTATACCATTTATTTCCATTCTAGGTTCTTACTTGATTCGATAGATGAATTACCAACAGATCCCTGGCTATCTTCAAGAGGGAACTCGACAAATTCCGCAAATCAATTCCTGATCAGCGGAGCTGTGCTACATGTGTTAGCCTGCGGGACGCGAGTACAAACAGCATGATCGATCAGGCCAGCAACCAGGAGGCCTAGTCTAGGACCGGAAGCGACTACATGTAACCCTACAGGGCTTGTTGGCTCCTACCAGGCTGTTAGATGACTCGCTCCAATTGTAAACTACACTGGGCTTTGTGTATGGTCAGGTGAGGCGGCCCTCCCTCCTACCAAGGTGTTTAGCCCACACTGGTTTATGGTGTTTTCACTCTCCGTGCGTCGACCTGCCCCAGGCCGCCGCCTCTCACTACCGGGAAGAAGAGATCTATGGGAGAGCTGAGGAGATGGAGGTGTGGGTAGGAGAAGGAAGGTGTTGGTGGGATGAGAAGAGAGGAGGTGGAGGTGAAAAAAAGGGAGGGGAAGAGTAGTGTAGGTAGGTAAAAGGAGGACAGACAAGTTTTACTATATATATATATATATATATATATATATATATATATATATATATATATATATATATATATATATATATATATATATATATATATATATATATATATATATATATATATATATATATATATATATTTATATATATATATTTATATATATATATATATATATATATATATATATATATATATATATATATATATATATATATATATATATATATATATATATATATATATATATATATGTATAAAAGGGCTTCAAGGAAGAATATTTGCATTTCTTCCTGAAGCCGTTTGAATATTCCACTTATAGATATGTAGGTATCTTTAATGAGGAAACGTTTCGCCACACAATGGCTTCATCAGTCCATACAAAGGAGAATGCTGAAGAACAGGAGGAGTTTGAGGTAATCAGTCCCTCAGTCTTGAGTCGATGTAGTCAGTCCCTCAATCTTGAAAAGTATACTGCATATGTCTACCTGGAGTCTACATGGAGGGCATTCCGGGGATCAACGCCCCCACGGCCCGGTCTACGACCAGGTCTCCCGGTGGCCTGATCAACCAGGCTGTTACTGTTGGCCGCACGTAGTCCAACTTACGAACCACAGCCCGGCTGATCCGGCACCGACTTTAAGTATTTGTCCAGCTCCCTCTTGAAGGCAGCCAGGGGCCTATTGGTAATTCCATTTATGGCTGGTGGGAGGCTATTGAACAGTCTTGGGCCCCGGACACTTATGGTGTTTTCTCTTAGTGTACTAATGGCGCCCCTGCTTTTCATTGAGTGTATTTAGCATCGCCTGCCCAGTCTTTTATTTTAATCAATAACAACACAGTAATCAATAACAACACAGTAATCAATAACAACACAGTAATCAATAACAACACTGTAATCAATAACAACACAGTAATCAATAACAACACAGTAATCAATAACAACACTGTAATCAATAACAACACAGTAATCAATAACAACACTGTAATCAATAACAACACTGTAATCAATAACAACACTGTAATCAATAACAACACAGTAATCAATAACAACACTGTAATCAATAACAACACAGTAATCAATAACAACACAGTAATCAATAACAACACAGTAATCAATAACAACACAGTAATCAATAACAACACAGTAATCAATAACAACACAGTAATCAATAACAACACAGTAATCAATAACAACACTGTAATCAATAACAACACAGTAATCAATAACAACACTGTAATCAATAACAACACAGTAATCAATAACAACACTGTAATCAATAACAACACAGTAATCAATAACAACACAGTAATCAATAACAACACAGTAATCAATAACAACACAGTAATCAATAACAACACAGTAATCAATAACAACACAGTAATCAATAACAACACAGTAATCAATAACAAAACTGTAATCAATAACAACACAGTAATCAATAACAACACAGTAATCAATAACAACACTGTAATCAATAACAACACAGTAATCAATAACAACACAGTAATCAATAACAACACAGTAATCAATAACAACACAGTAATCAATAACAACACTGTAATCAATAACAACACAGTAATCAATAACAACACTGTAATCAATAACAACACAGTAATCAATAACAACACTGTAATCAATAACAACACAGTAATCAATAACAACACAGTAATCAATAACAACACAGTAATCAATAACAACACAGTAATCAATAACAACACAGTAATCAATAACAACACAGTAATCAATAACAACACAGTAATCAATAACAACACAGTAATCAATAACAACACTGTAATCAATAACAACACTGTAATCAATAACAACACTGTAATCAATAACAACACAGTAATCAATAACAACACTGTAATCAATAACAACACTGTAATCAATAACAACACAGTAATCAATAACAACACTGTAATCAATAACAACACTGTAATCAATAACAACACAGTAATCAATAACAACACAGTAATCAATAACAACACTGTAATCAATAACAACACAGTAATCAATAACAACACAGTAATCAATAACAACACTGTAATCAATAACAACACTGTAATCAATAACAACACAGTAATCAATAACAACACAGTAATCAATAACAACACAGTAATCAATAACAACACTGTAATCAATAACAACACTGTAATCAATAACAACACAGTAATCAATAACAACACAGTAATCAATAACAACACAGTAATCAATAACAACACAGTAATCAATAACAACACAGTAATCAATAACAACACTGTAATCAATAACAACACTGTAATCAATAACAACACAGTAATCAATAACAACACAGTAATCAATAACAACACAGTAATCAATAACAACACAGTAATCAATAACAACACTGTAATCAATAACAACACAGTAATCAATAACAACACTGCGGCTAACCAGAGGATCGAACCCGTGTTGTTTTAGCCCGTCTCATGGCAAGCGAAAATTCACAATGCAATAGTATGATCCAGTGGTTTAGACTGTCGTGAATTTTCGCTGACCATGAGGCAGGCTAAAACAACACGGGTTCGATCCTCGTGTCGAATAGGTAAAACTGGTCAGTTAGCAAGAACTCATTTAAAATTAAGTCCTTTCTAAAATTTTCTGTTATTCGTTTAAAGATACATTTTTTCATGTTAATGTAAAAAATAATAATTTGGCACCAAAAGATCCTTAGGAAACTTACCTAACCTTATTATAACAAGTGCCATGTAATTTAACCTAATCGAACTAAATATATTTTAGATAAGTTTACAATACGTTAATAATAAACAAACACAACGAAATGTATTTTTTTCGTTAGGTTCTGAATAATTTTTGCAAAATTATTGCATACACAAATTTTTGCTAGCTTTATTCGGCAAGAAGAGTGTTGCTATTCAAGTCAAAATAGCGAGTTTTACCTATTCGGCACGATATTATATATATATATATATATATATATATATATATATATATATATATATATATATATATATATATATATATATATATATATATATATATATATATATATATATATATATATATATATATATATATATATATATATATATATATATATATATAAATATATAATATATATATATATATATATATATATATATATATATATATATATATATATATATATATATATATATATATATATATATATATATATATATGTACACACACGTATGTTAGACCTATGATGAAGTACGCAGAACCCGCATGGAGCCCTCAGCTTGTCAAATATGTATGCATATTCGAGATGGCCCACAGGTTTGCGACACTAGTCTTGAAGCCAGATGGGCTGATACATGAGGAGAGACTAAATAAACTGAACCTAAAGACTTTAGAAGAGAGGAGTAGTGGAGACATGAGTATGACATACATGATACTCAGATTATTCGACAGGCAACTAGGGACAGTCATTTTGAAATGATGAGCCACAGGGATGCTAGATAATACTTTTTCAGTTGCAGTGTGCTGAATAATGTAGGGAATCAGGAAGTAATGAGTCGAACTAAAGACATTGTTCCAAAAGTTGGTATGATTGTGTCCTTGAGGCCAGGAACTGATAATGGTAGGGAATGTAACCGAAGAAGCGACGCCAGAAAATGAAAATGAACACCTGAAAACACACACACAGTACCTGATCAGCCAGGCTGTACTTCGTACGATGGATTGAGTGTAGCCTCCTTCAAGGCTGGCGACATTGCAGACCTGGAGAGTCTACAAAGAACTTTCACGGCATATGTAAGTACGATAAGGCACCTAAATTACTGGGAACGGTTGAAGGTCCTTGATCTGTATTCCATGGAACGCAGGCGAGAGAGATACATCATAATATACCCTTGGAAGGTCCTGGAGGAATTGGCACCAAATCTGCACACGAAAATCACGAAAGCAAAAGACTCGGCAGGAGATGCAACATTCCTCCGATGAACAGCATGGGCGCCACGAGTACATTGAGAGACAACACAATAAGTGTCCGAGGCCCAAGACTGTTCAACTGCCTCCCAGCATGAATTAGGGGGATTACCAATAGACCTCTGGCTGTCTTTAAGAAGGCACTGGACAGGCACCTAAAGTCAGTACCTGACCATCCGGGCTGGTTCACAAGACCCTGATCCACCATGAGGCTTGGTCTCAGACCGAGCAGCGGGGGCGTTGACCCCCGAAACCCTCTCCAGGTAAACTTCAGGTAGCCAACAGCAGCAGACTATTTGATCAGGCCTTGATCTACCAAGATGCCTGGTCACGAGCATAACTCTGCTCTTGTAGTTAAAAGTAATCACACACTGACAGAGAGACGGGACCAGTATAAGAATTATATACATAAAACAAGAATACAAAACATTCTAACTAGTGTCGGCAGACACTTGAGAGAAGATGGCGGCTGATAGTAAACAGGATAACTCGGGAGTGACCATGATTTCCTGATAAACCTTCACCTTGTGGAACCCCTATTGTTTGTCACCTGAAGCCCCCTAGAGGGTGGTGTTCCTGTGTTGTGAAGGGTGATTCCTGTGTTGTGAAGGAGGGGTGGTTCTTGTGTCGTGAAGGAGGGGTGGTTCTTGTGTTGTGAAGGAGGGGTGGTTCCTGTGTTGTGAAGGATGGGTAGTTCCTGTGTTGTGAAGGATGGGTGGTTACTGTGTTGTGAAGGATGGAGTGGTTCCTGTGTTGTGAAGGATGGGTGGTTCCTGTGTTGTGAAGGATAGGTGGTCCCTGTGTTGTGAAGGATGGGTGGTTCCTGTGTTGTGAAGGATGGAGTGGTTCCTGTGTTGTGAAGGATGGGTGGTTCCTGTATTGTGAAGGATAGGTGGTCCCTGTGTTGTGAAGGATGGGTGGTTCCTGAGTTGTGAAGGATGGGTGGTTCCTGTGTTGTGAAGGATGGGTGGTTCCTGTGATGTGAAGGAGGGGTGGTTCCTGAGTTGTGAAGGATGGGTGGTTCCTGTGTTGTGAAGGATGGGTGGTCCCTGTGTTGTGAAGGATGGGTGGTTCCTGAGTTGTGAAGGATGGGTGGTTCCTGTGTTGTGAAGGAGGGGTGGTTCCTGTGTTGTGAAGGATAGGTGATTCCTGTGTTGTGAAGGACAGGTGGTTCCTGTGTTGTGAAGGATGGGTGGTTCCTGTGTTGTGAAGGATGGGTGGTTCCTGTGTTGTGAAGGAGGGGTGGTTCCTGTGTTGTGAAGGATGGGTGGTTCCTGTGTTGTGAAGGATGGGTGGGTCCTGTGTTGTGAAGGATGGGTGGTTCCTGTGTTGTGAAGGATGGGTGGTTCATGTGTTGTGAAGGATGGGTGGTTCCTGTGTTGTGAAGGATGGGTGGTTCCTGTGTTGTGAAGGATGGGTGGGTCCTGTGTTGTGAAGGATGGGTGGTTCCTGTGTTGTGAAGGATGGGTGGTTCTTGTGTTGTGAAGGAGGGGTGGTTCCTGTGTTGTGAAGGATGGGTGGTTCATGTGTTGTGAAGGATGAGTGGTTCATGTGTTGTGAAGGAGGGGTGGTTCTTGTGTTGTGAAGGATGGGTGGTTCCTGTGTTGTGAAGGATGCGTGGGTCCTGTGTTGTGAAGGATGGGTGGTTCCTGTGTTGTGAAGGATGAGTGGTTCATGTGTTGTGAAGGATGGGTGGTTCCCGTGTTGTGAAGGATGGGTTGTTCTTGTGTTGTGAAGGATGGGTGGTTCCTGTGTTGTGAAGGATGGGTGGTTCCTGTGTTGTGAAGGATGGGTGGTTCCTGTGTTGTGAAGGATGAGTGGTTCATGTGTTGTGAAGGAGGGGTGATTCCTGTGTTGTGAAGGAGGGGTGGTTCCTGTGTTGTGAAGGAGAGTGGTTCCTGTGTTGTGAAGGAGGGGTGATTCCTGTGTTGTGAAGGATGAGTGGTTCCTGTGTTGTGAAGGAGAGTGGTTCCTGTGATGTGAAGGAGGGGTGGTTCCTGTGTTGTGAAGGATGGGTGGTTCCTGTGTTGTGAAGGAGGGGTGGTTCCTGTGTTGTGAAGGAGGGGTGGTTCCTGTGTTGTGAAGGATGGGTGGTTCCTGTGTTGTGAAGGATGGGTGGTTCCTGTGTTGTGAAGGAGGGGTGGTTCCTGTGTTGTGAAGGATGGGTGGTTCCTGTGTTGTGAAGGATGGGTGGTTCCTGTGTTGTGAAGGATGGGTGGTTCCTGTGTTGTGAAGGATGGGTTGTTCCTGTGTTGTGAAGGATGGGTGGTTCCTGTGTTGTGAAGGATGGGTGGTTCCTGTGTTGTGAAGGATGGGTGGTTCCTGTGTTGTGAAGGATGGGTGGTTCCTGTGTTGTGAAGGATGGGTGGTTCCTGTATTGTGAAGGATAGGTGGTCCCTGTGTTGTGAAGGATGGGTGGTTCCTGTGTTGTGAAGGATAGGTGGCTCCTGTGTTGTGAGGAGGGGTGACTCCTGTGTTGTGAAGGATGGGTCGTTCATGTGTTGTGAAGGATGGGTGATTACTGTGTTGTGAAGGATGGGTGGTTCCTGTGTTGTGAAGGATGGGTGGTTCCTGTGTTGTGAAGGATGGGTGGTTCCTGTGTTGTGAAGGATGGGTGGTTCCTGTGTTGTGAAGGATGGGTGGTTACTGTGTTGTGAAGGATGGGTGGTTCCTGTGTTGTGAAGGATGGGTGGTTCCTGTGTTGTGAAGGAGGGGTGGCTCCTGTGTTGTGAAGGATGGGTGGTTCCTGTGTTGTGAAGGATGGGTGGTTCCTGTGTTGTGAAGGATAGGTGGTTCCTGTGTTGTGAAGGAGGGGTGGCTCCTGTGTTGTGAGGAGGGGTGATTCCTGTGTTGTGAAGGAGGGGTGGTTCATGTGTGGTGAAGGAGGGGTGATTCCTGTGTTGTGAAGGAGGGGTGATTCCTGTGTTGTGAAGGAGAGTGGTTCCTGTGATGTGAAGGACGGGTGGTTCCTGTGATGTGAAGGAGAGTGGTTCCTGTGTTGTGAAGGAGGGGTGATTACTGTGTTGTGAAGGAGGGGTGGTTCCTGTGATATGAAGGAGGGGTGGTTCCTGTGTTGTGAAGGAGGGGTGGTTAATGTGATATGAAGGAGGGGTGGTTCCTGTGTTGTGAAGGAGGGGTGGTTCCTGTGATGTGAAGGAGGGGTGATTCCTGTGTTGTCAAGGAGGGGTGGTTCCTGTGATGTGAAGGAGGGGTGGTTCCTGTGTTGTGAAGGAGGGGTGGTTCCTGTGATATGAAGGAGGGGTGGTTCCTGTGTTGTGAAGGAGGGGTGGTTCCTGTGATGTGAAGGAGGGGTGATTCCTGTGTTGTGAAGGAGAGTGGTTCCTGTGTTGTGAAGGAGGGGTGGTTCCTATGTTGTGAAGGAGGGGTGGTTCCTGTGTTGTGAAGGAGGGGTGGTTCCTGTGTTGTGAAGGAGGGGTGGTTCCTGTGTTGTGAAGGAGGGGTGGTTCCTGTGTTGTGAAGGAGGGGTGGTTCCTGTGTTGTGAAGGAGAGTGGTTCCTGTGATGTGAAGGAGGGGTGGTTCCTGTGTTGTGAAGGAGGGGTGGTTCCTGTGTTGTGAAGGAGGGGTGGTTCCTGTGTTGTGAAGGAGGGGTGGTTCCTGTGTTGTGAAGGAGGGGTGGTTCCTGTGTTGTGAAGTAGGGGTGCTTCCTGTGTTGTGAAGGAGGGGTGGTTCCTGTGTTGTGAAGGAGGGGTGGTTCCTGTGTTGTGAAGGAGGGGTGGTTCCTGTGATGTGAAGGAGGGGTGGTTCCTGTGTTGTGAAGGAGAGTGGTTCCTGTGTTGTGAAGGAGGGGTGGTTCCTGTGTTGTGAAGGAGGGGTGGTTCCTGTGTTGTGAAGGAGGGGTGGTTCCTGTGTTGTGAAGGAGGGGTGGTTCCTGTGTTGTGAAGGAGGGGTGGTTCCTGTGTTGTGAAGGAGGGGTGGTTCCTTTGTTGTGAAGGAGGGGTGGTTCCTGTGTTGTGAAGGAGGGGTGGTTCCTGTGTTGTGAAGGAGAGTGGTTCCTGTGTTGTGAAGGAGGGGTGGTTCCTGTGTTGTGAAGGAGGGGTGGTTCCTGTGATGTGAAGGAGGGGTGATTCCTGTGTTGTGAAGGAGGGGTGGTTCCTGTGATATGAAGGAGGGGTGGTTCCTGTGTTGTGAAGGAGGGGTGGTTCCTGTGATATGAAGGAGGGGTGGTTCCTGTGTTGTGAAGGAGGGGTGGTTCCTGTGATGTGAAGGAGGGGTGATTCCTGTGTTGTGAAGGAGAGTGGTCCCTGTGTTGTGAAGGATGGGTGGTTCCTGAGTTGTGAAGGATGGGTGGTTCCTGTGTTGTGAAGGAGGGGTGGTTCCTGTGTTGTGAAGGATAGGTGATTCCTGTGTTGTGAAGGACAGGTGGTTCCTGTGTTGTGAAGGATGGGTGGTTCCTGTGTTGTGAAGGATGGGTGGTTCCTGTGTTGTGAAGGAGGGGTGGTTCCTGTGTTGTGAAGGATGGGTGGTTCCTGTGTTGTGAAGGATGGGTGGGTCCTGTGTTGTGAAGGATGGGTGGTTCCTGTGTTGTGAAGGATGGGTGGTTCATGTGTTGTGAAGGATGGGTGGTTCCTGTGTTGTGAAGGATGGGTGGTTCCTGTGTTGTGAAGGATGGGTGGGTCCTGTGTTGTGAAGGATGGGTGGTTCCTGTGTTGTGAAGGATGGGTGGTTCTTGTGTTGTGAAGGAGGGGTGGTTCCTGTGTTGTGAAGGATGGGTGGTTCATGTGTTGTGAAGGAGGGGTTGTTCCTGTGTTGTGAAGGAGGGGTGGTTCTTGTGTTGTGAAGGAGGGGTGGTTCCTGTGTTGTGAAGGATGGGTAATTCCTGTGTTGTGAAGGATGGGTGGGTCCTGTGTTGTGAAGGATGGGTGGTTCCTGTGTTGTGAAGGATGAGTGGTTCATGTGTTGTGAAGGAGGGGTGGTTCTTGTGTTGTGAAGGATGGGTGGTTCCTGTGTTGTGAAGGATGCGTGGGTCCTGTGTTGTGAAGGATGGGTGGTTCCTGTGTTGTGAAGGATGAGTGGTTCATGTGTTGTGAAGGATGGGTGGTTCCCGTGTTGTGAAGGATGGGTGGTTCTTGTGTTGTGAAGGATGGATGGTTCCTGTGTTGTGAAGGATGGGTGGTTCCTGTGTTGTGAAGGATGGGTGTTTCCTGTGTTGTGAAGGATGAGTGGTTCATGTCTTGTGAAGTAGGGGTGATTCCTGTGTTGTGAAGGAGGGGTGGTTCCTGTGTTGTGAAGGAGAGTGGTTCCTGTGTTGTGAAGGAGGGGTGATTCCTGTGTTGTGAAGGATGAGTGGTTCCTGTGTTGTGAAGGAGAGTGGTTCCTGTGATGTGAAGGAGGGGTGGTTCCTGTGTTGTGAAGGATGGGTGGTTCCTGTGTTGTGAAGGAGGGGTGGTTCCTGTGTTGTGAAGGAGGGGTGGTTCCTGTGTTGTGAAGGATGGGTGGTTCCTGTGTTGTGAAGGATGGGTGGTTCCTGTGTTGTGAAGGAGGGGTGGTTCCTGTGTTGTGAAGGATGGGTGGTTCCTGTGTTGTGAAGGATGGGTGGTTCCTGTGTTGTGAAGGATGGGTGGTTCCTGTGTTGTGAAGGATGGGTTGTTCCTGTGTTGTGAAGGATGGGTGGTTCCTGTGTTGTGAAGGATGGGTGGTTCCTGTGTTGTGAAGGATGGGTGGTTCCTGTGTTGTGAAGGATGGGTGGTTCCTGTGTTGTGAAGGATGGGTGGTTCCTGTATTGTGAAGGATAGGTGGTCCCTGTGTTGTGAAGGATGGGTGGTTCCTGTGTTGTGAAGGATAGGTGGCTCCTGTGTTGTGAGGAGGGGTGACTCCTGTGTTGTGAAGGATGGGTCGTTCATGTGTTGTGAAGGATGGGTGGTTACTGTGTTGTGAAGGATGGGTGGTTCCTGTGTTGTGAAGGATGGGTGGTTCCTGTGTTGTGAAGGATGGGTGGTTCCTGTGTTGTGAAGGATGGGTGGTTCCTGTGTTGTGAAGGATGGGTGGTTACTGTGTTGTGAAGGATGGGTGGTTCCTGTGTTGTGAAGGATGGGTGGTTCCTGTGTTGTGAAGGAGGGGTGGCTCCTGTGTTGTGAAGGATGGGTGGTTCCTGTGTTGTGAAGGATGGGTGGTTCCTGTGTTGTGAAGGATGGGTGGTTCCTGTGTTGTGAAGGAGGGGTGGCTCCTGTGTTGTGAGGAGGGGTGATTCCTGTGTTGTGAAGGAGGGGTGGTTCATGTGTGGTGAAGGAGGGGTGATTCCTGTGTTGTGAAGGAGGGGTGATTCCTGTGTTGTGAAGGAGAGTGGTTCCTGTGATGTGAAGGACGGGTGGTTCCTGTGATGTGAAGGAGAGTGGTTCCTGTGTTGTGAAGGAGGGGTGATTACTGTGTTGTGAAGGAGGGGTGGTTCCTGTGATATGAAGGAGGGGTGGTTCCTGTGTTGTGAAGGAGGGGTGGTTCCTGTGATATGAAGGAGGGGTGGTTCCTGTGTTGTGAAGGAGGGGTGGTTCCTGTGATGTGAAGGAGGGGTGATTCCTGTGTTGTCAAGGAGGGGTGGTTCCTGTGATATGAAGGAGGGGTGGTTCCTGTGTTGTGAAGGAGGGGTGGTTCCTGTGATATGAAGGAGGGGTGGTTCCTGTGTTGTGAAGGAGGGGTGGTTCCTGTGATGTGAAGGAGGGGTGATTCCTGTGTTGTCAAGGAGGGGTGGTTCCTGTGATATGAAGCAGGGGTGGTTCCTGTGTTGTGAAGGAGGGGTGGTTCCTGTGATATGAAGGAGGGGTGGTTCCTGTGTTGTGAAGGAGGGGTGGTTCCTGTGATGTGAAGGAGGGGTGATTCCTGTGTTGTGAAGGAGAGTGGTTCCTGTGTTGTGAGGGAGGGGTGGTTCCTATGTTGTGAAGGAGGGGTGGTTCCTGTGTTGTGAAGGAGGGGTGGTTCCTGTGTTGTGAAGGAGGGGTGGTTCCTGTGTTGTGAAGGAGGGGTGGTTCCTGTGTTGTGAAGGAGGGGTGGTTCCTGTGTTGTGAAGGAGAGTGGTTCCTGTGATGTGAATGAGGGGTGGTTCCTGTGTTGTGAAGGAGGGGTGGTTCCTGTGTTGTGAAGGAGGGGTGGTTCCTGTGTTGTGAAGGAGGGGTGGTTCCTGTGTTGTGAAGGAGGGGTGGTTCCTGTGTTGTGAAGTAGGGGTGCTTCCTGTGTTGTGAAGGAGGGGTGGTTCCTGTGTTGTGAAGGAGGGATGGTTCCTGTGTTGTGAAGGAGGGGTGGTTCCTGTGATGTGAAGGAGGGGTGGTTCCTGTGTTGTGAAGGAGAGTGGTTCCTGTGTTGTGAAGGAGGGGTGGTTCCTGTGTTGTGAAGGAGGGGATGTTCCTGTGTTGTGAAGGAGGGGTGGTTCCTGTGTTGTGAAGGAGGGGTGGTTCCTGTGTTGTGAAGGATGGGTGGTTCCTGTGTTGTGAAGGATGGGTGGTTCCTGTGTTGTGAAGGATGGGTGGTTCCTGTGTTGTGAAGGATGGGTGGTTCCTGTATTGTGAAGGATAGGTGGTCCCTGTGTTGTGAAGGATGGGTGGTTCCTGTGTTGTGAAGGATAGGTGGCTCCTGTGTTGTGAGGAGGGGTGACTCCTGTGTTGTGAAGGATGGGTCGTTCATGTGTTGTGAAGGATGGGTGGTTACTGTGTTGTGAAGGATGGGTGGTTCCTGTGTTGTGAAGGATGGGTGGTTCCTGTGTTGTGAAGGATGGGTGGTTCCTGTGTTGTGAAGGATGGGTGGTTCCTGTGTTGTGAAGGATGGGTGGTTACTGCGTTGTGAAGGATGGGTGGTTCCTGTGTTGTGAAGGATGGGTGGTTCCTGTGTTGTGAAGGAGGGGTGGCTCCTGTGTTGTGAAGGATGGGTGGTTCCTGTGTTGTGAAGGATGGGTGGTTCCTGTGTTGTGAAGGATGGGTGGTTCCTGTGTTGTGAAGGAGGGGTGGCTCCTGTGTTGTGAGGAGGGGTGATTCCTGTGTTGTGAAGGAGGGGTGGTTCATGTGTGGTGAAGGAGGGGTGATTCCTGTGTTGTGAAGGAGGGGTGGTTCCTGTGTTGTGAAGGAGGGGTGGTTCCTGTGTTGTGAAGGAGAGTGGTTCCTGTGATGTGAAGGAGGGGTGGTTCCTGTGTTGTGAAGGAGGGGTGGTTCCTGTGTTGTGAAGGAGGGGTGGTTCCTGTGTTGTGAAGGAGGGGTGGTTCCTGTGTTGTGCAGGAGGGGTCGTTCCTGTGTTGTGAAGTAGGGGTGCTTCCTGTGTTGTGAAGGAGGGGTGGTTCCTGTGTTGTGAAGGAGGGATGGTTCCTGTGTTGTGAAGGAGGGGTGGTTCCTGTGATGTGAAGGAGGGGTGGTTCCTGTGTTGTGAAGGAGAGTGGTTCCTGTGTTGTGAAGGAGGGGTGGTTCCTGTGTTGTGAAGGAGGGGTGGTTCCTGTGTTGTGAAGGAGGGGTGGTTCCTGTGTTGTGAAGGAGGGGTGGTTCCTGTGTTGTGAAGGAGGGGTGGTTCCTGTGTTGTGATGGAGGGGTGGTTCCTGTGTTGTGAAGGAGGGGTGGTTCCTGTGTTGTGAAGGAGGGGTGGTTCCTGTGTTGTGAAGGAGAGTGGTTCCTGTGTTGTGAAGGAGGGGTGGTTCCTGTGTTGTGAAGGAGGGGTGGTTCCTGTGATGTGAAGGAGGGGTGATTCCTGTGTTGAAGGAGGGGTGAAGGAGGGGGGTGGTTCCTGTGATATGAAGGAGGGGTGGTTCCTGTGTTGTGAAGGAGGGGTGGTTCCTGTGATATGAAGGAGGGGTGGTTCCTGTGTTGTGAAGGAGGGGTGGTTCCTGTGATGTGAAGGAGGGGTGGTTCCTGTGTTGTGAAGGAGAGTGGTTCCTGTGTTGTGAAGGAGGGGTGGTTCCTGTGTTGTGAAGGAGGGGTGGTTCCTGTGTTGTGAAGGAGGGGTGGTTCCTGTGTTGTGAAGGAGGGGTGGTTCCTGTGTTGTGAAGGAGGGGTGGTTCCTGTGTTGTGAAGGAGGGGTGGTTCCTGTGTTGTGAAGGAGGGGTGGTTCCTGTGTTGTGAAGGAGGGGTGGTTCCTGTGATGTGAAGGAGGGGTGGTTCCTGTGTTGTGAAGGAGGGGTGGTTCCTGTGATGTGAAGGAGGGGTGGTTCCTGTGTTGTGAAGGAGGGGTGGTTCCTGTGTTGTGAAGGAGGGGTGGTTCCTGTGTTGTGAAGGAGGGGTGGTTGTGAAGGAGGGGTGGTTCCTGTGTTGTGAAGGAGGGGTGGTTCCTGTGTTGTGAAGGAGGGGTGGTTCCTGTGTTGTGAAGGAGGGTGATGGTTCCTGTGTTGTGAAGGAGGGGTGGTTCCTGTGATGTGAAGGAGGGGTGGTTCCTGTGTTGTGAAGGAGGGGTGGATCCTGTGATGTGAAGGAGGGGTGGTTCCTGTGTTGTGAAGGAGGGGTGGTTCCTGTGTTGTGAAGGAGGGGTGGTGTGAAAGGAGGGGTGGTTCCTGTGTTGTGAAGGAGGGGTGGTTCCTGTGTTGTGAAGGAGGGGTGGTTCCTGTGTTGTGAAGGAGGGGTGGTTCCTGTGTTGTGAAGGAGGGGTGGTTGTGAAGGAGGGGTGGTTCCTGTGTTGTGAAGGAGGGGTGGTTCCTGTTTTGTGATGGAGGGGTGGTTCCTGTGTTGTGAAGGAGGGGTGGTTCCTGTGTTGTGAAGGAGGGGTGGTTCCTGTGATGTGAAGGAGGGGTGGTTCCTGTGTTGTTAAGGAGGGGTGGTTCCTGTGTTGTGAAGGAGGGGTGGTTCCTGTGATGTGAAGGAGGGGTGGTTCCTGTGTTGTGAAGGAGGGATGGTTCCTGTGATGTGAAGGAGGGGTGGATCCTGTGTTGTGAATGGGGGGTGGTTCCTGTGATGTGAAGGAGGGGTGGTTCCTGTGTTGTGAAGGAGGGGTGGTTCCTGTGTTGTGAAGGAGGGGTGGTTCCTGTGTTGTGAAGGAGGGGTGGTTCCTGTGATGTGAAGGAGGGGTGGTTCCTGTGTTGTGAAGGAGGGGTGGTTCCTGTGTTGTGAAGGAGGGGTGGTTCCTGTGATGTGAAGGAGGGGTGGTTCCTGTGTTGTGAAGGAGGGGTGGTTCCTGTGTTGTGAAGGAGGGGTGGTTCCTGTGTTGTGAAGGAGGGGTGGTTCCTGTGATGTGAAGGAGGGGTGGTTCCTGTGTTGTGAAGGAGGGGTGGTTCCTGTGTTGTGAAGGAGAGTGGTTCCTGTGATGTGAAGGAGGGGTGGTTCCTGTGATGTGAAGGAGGGGTGGTTCCTCTGTTGTGAAGGAGAGTGGTTCCTGTGATGTGAAGGAGGGGTGGTTCCTGTAATGTGAAGGAGGGGTGGTTCCTGTGTTGTGAAGGAGAGTGGTTCCTGTGTTGTGAAGGAAGGGTGGTTCCTGTAATGTGAAGGAGGGGTGGTTCCTGTGTTGTGAAGGAGGGGTGGTTCCTGTGATGTGAAGGAGGGGTGGTTCCTGTGTTGTGAAGGAGAGTGGTTCCTGTGACGTGAAGGAGGGGTGGTTCCTGTGTTGTGAAGGAGGGGTGGTTCCTGTGATGTGAAGGAGGGGTGGTTCCTGTGTTGTGAAGGAGGGGTGGTTCCTGTGATATGAAGGAGGGGTGGTTCCTGTGTTGTGAAGGAGGGGTGGTTCCTGTGTTGTGAAGGAGGGGTGGTTCCTGTGTTGTGAAGGAGGGGTGGTTCCTGTGTTGTGAAGGAGGGGTGGTTCCTGTGTTGTGAAGGAGGGGTGGTTCCTGTGTTGTGAAGGAGGGGTGGTTCCTGTGTTGTGAAGGAGGGGTGGTTCCTGTGTTGTGAAGGAGTGGTGGTTCCTGTGTTGTGAAGGAGAGTGGTTCCTGTGTTGTGAAGGAGGGGTGGTTCCTGTGTTGTGAAGGAGGGGTGGTTCCTGTGTTGTGAAGGAGGGGTGGTTCCTGTGATGTGAAGGAGGGGTGGTTCCTGTGTTGTGAAGGAGGGGTGGTTCCTGTGTTGTGAAGGAGGGGTGGTTCCTGTGTTGTGAAGGAGGGGGGTGGTTCCTGTGATGTGAAGGAGGGGTGGTTCCTGTGATGTGAAGGAGGGGTGGTTCCTGTGTTGTGAAGGAGGGGTGAAAGGAGGGGTGGTTCCTGTGATGTGTGAAGGAGGGGTGGTTCCTGTGATGTGAAGGAGGGGTGGTTCCTGTGTTGTGAAGGAGGGGTGGTTCCTGTGAAGGAGGGGTGTGAAGGAGGGGTGGTTCCTGTGTTGTGAAGGGGGTGGTTCCTGTGATGTGAAGGAGGGGTGGTTCCTGTGATGTGAAGGAGGGGTGGTTCCTGTGTTGTGAAGGACGGGTGGTTCCTGTGAAGAAGGAGGGGTAGTTCCTGTGTTGTGAAGAAGGGGTGGTTCCTGTGATGTGAAGGAGGGGTGTTCCTGTGTTGTGAAGGAGGGGTGGTTCCTGTGTTGTGAAGGAGGGGTGGTTCCTGTGATGTGAAGGAGGGGTGGTTCCTGTGTTGTGAAGGAGGGGTGGTTCCTGTGATATGAAGGAGGGGTGGTTCCTGTGTTGTGAAGGAGGGGTGGTTCCTGTGAAGTGAAGGAGGGGTGGTTCCTGTGTTGTGAAGGAGGGGTGGTTCCTGTGATATGAAGGAGGGGTGGTTCCTGTGTTGTGAAGGAGGGGTGGTTCCTGTGTTGTGAAGGAGGGGTGGTTCCTGTGATGTGAAGGAGGGGTGGTTCCTGTGTTGTGAAAGAGGGGTGGTTCCTGTGTTGTGAAGGAGGGGTGGTTCCTGTGATGTGAAGGAGGGGTGGTTCCTGTGTTGTGAAGGAGGGGTGGTTCCTGTGTTGTGAAGGAGGGGTGGTTCCTGTGTTGTGAAGGAGGGGTGGTTCCTGTGATGTGAAGGAGGGGTGGTTCCTGTGTTGTGAAGGAGGGGTGGTTCCTGTGTTGTGAAGGAGGGGTGGTTCCTGTGTTGTGAAGGAGGGGTGGTTCCTGTGATGTGAAGGAGGGGTGGTTCCTGTGTTGTGAAGGAGGGGTGGTTACTGTGATGTGAAGGAGGGGTGGTTCCTGTGATGTGAAGGAGGGGTGGTTCCTGTCATGTGAAGGAGGGGTGGTTCCTGTGTTGTGAAGGAGGGGTGGTTCCTGTGTTGTGAAGGAGGGGTGGTTCCTGTGATGTGAAGGAGGGGTGGTTCCTGTGTTGTGAAGGAGGGGTGGTTCCTGTGTTCTGAAGGAGGGGTGGTTCCTGTGTTGTGAAGGAAGGGTGGTTCCTGTGTTGTGAAGGAGGGGTGGTTCCTGTGATGTGAAGGAGGGGTGGTTCCTGTGTTGTGAAGGATGGGTGGTTCCTGTGTTGTGAAGGAGGGGTGGTTCCTGTGTTGTGAAGGAGGGGTGGTTCCTGTGATGTGAAGGAGGGGTGGTTCCTGTGTTGTGAAGGAGGGGTGGTTCCTGTGTTGTGAAGGAGGGGTGGTTCCTGTGTTGTGAAGGAAGGGTGGTTCCTGTGATGTGAAGGAGGGGTGGTTCCTGTGTTGTGAAGGAGGGGTGGTTCCTGTGATGTGAAGGAGGGGTGGTTCCTGTGTTGTGAAGGAGGGGTGGTTCCTGTGATGTGAAGGAGGGGTGGTTCCTGTGATGTGAAGGAGGGGTGGTTCCTGTGATGTGAAGGAGGGGTGGTTCCTGTGATGTGAAGGAGGGGTGGTTCCTGTGTTGAAGGAGGGGTGGTTCCTGTGATGTGAAGGAGGGGTGGTTCCTGTGTTGTGAAGGAGGGGTGGTTCCTGTGTTGTGAAGGAGGGGTGGTTCCTTTGTGTTGTGAAGGAGGGGTGGTTCCTGTGTTGTGAAGGAGGGGTGGTTCCTGTGTTGTGAAGGAGGGGTGGTTCCTGTGTTGTGAAGGAGGGGTGGTTCCTGTGATGTGAAGGAGGGGTGGTTCCTCTGTTGTGAAGGAGGGGTGGTTCCTGTGATGTGAAGGAGGGGTGGTTCCTGTGTTGTGAAGGAGGGGTGGTTCCTGTTGTGTGAAGGAGGGGTGGTTCCTGTGTTGTGAAGGAGGGGTGGTTCCTGTGTTGTGAAGGAGGGGTGGTTCCTGTGTTGTGAAGGAGGGGTGGTTCCTGTGTTGTGAAGGAGGGGTGGTTCCTGTGTTGTGAAGGAGGGGTGGTTCCTGTGTTGTGAAGGAGGGGTGGTTCCTGTGTGAAGGAGGGGTGTGAAGGAGGGGTGGTTCCTGTGTTGTGAAGGAGGGGTGTGTCCTGTGTTGTTAAGGAGGGGTGGTTCCTGTGTTGTGAAGGAGGGGTGGTTCCTGTGTTGTGAAGGAGGGGTGGTTCCTGTGTTGAAGGAGGGGTGGTTCCTGTGTTGTGAAGGAGGGGTGGTTCCCTGTGTTGTGAAGGAGGGTGGTTCCTGTGTTGTGAAGGAGGGGTGGTTCCTGTGATGTGTGAAGGAGGGGTGGTTCCTGTGTTGTGAAGGAGGGGTGGTTCCTGTGTTGTGAATGAGGAGGGGTGGTTCCTGTGATGTGAAGGAGGGGTGGTTCCTGTGTTGTGAAGGAGGGGTGGTTCCTGTGTTGTGAAGGAGGGGTGGTTCCTGTGTTGTGAAGGAGGGGTGGTTCCTGTGTGAAGGAGGGGTGGTTCCTGTGATGTGAAGGAGGGGTGGTTCCTGTGTTGTGAAGGGGGTGGTTCCTGTGATGTGAAGGAGGGGTGGTTCCTGTGTTGTGAAGGAGGGTGGTTCCTGTGTTGTGAAGGAGGGGTGTGAAGGAGGGGTGGTTCCTGTGTTGTGAAGGAGGGGTGGTTCCTGTGTTGTGAAGGTGGGGTGGTTCCTGTGTTGTGAAGGAGGGGTGGTTCCTGTGTTGTGAAGGAGGGGTGGTTCCTGTGTTGTGAAGGAGGGGTGGTTTCTGTGTTGTGAAGGAGGGGTGGTTCCTGTGTTGTAAAGGAGGGGTGGTTTCTGTGTTGTGAAAGAGGGGTGGTTCCTGTGATGTGAAGGAGGGGTGGTTCCTGTGTTGGTTCCTGTGTTGTGAAGGAGGGGTGGTTCCTGTGTTGTGAAGGAGGGGTGGTTCCTGTGTTGTGAAGGAGGGGTTCCTGTGTTGAAGGAGGGGTGGTTCCTGTGATGTGAAGGAGGGGTGGTTCCTGTGTTGTGAAGGAGGGGTGGTTCCTGTGATTGTGAAGGAGGGGTGGTTCCTGTGTTGTGAAGGAGGGGTGGTTCCTGTGATGTGAAGGAAGGGTGGTTCCTGTGTTGTGAAGGAGGGGTGGTTCCTGTGAGTGAAGGAGGGGTGGTTCCTGTGTTGTGAAGGAGGGGTGGTTCCTGTGATAGAAGGAGGGGTGGTTCCTGTGTTGTGAAGGAGGGGTGGTTCCTGTGTTGTGAAGGAGGGGTGGTTCCTGTGTTGTGAAGGAGGGGTGGTTCCTGTGTTGTGAAGGAGGGGTGGTTCCTGTGTTGTGAAGGAGGGGTGGTTCCTGTGTTGTGAAGGAGGGGTGGTTCCTGTGATGTGATGGAGGGGTGGTTCCTGTGTTGTGATGGAGGGGTGGTTCCTGTGTTGTGAAGGAGGGTGTGAAGGAGGGGTGGTTACTGTGTTGAGAAGGAGGGGTGGTTCCTGTGTTGTGAAGGAGGGATGGTTCCTGTGTTGTGAAAGAGGGGTGGTTCCTGTGTTGTGAAGGAGGGGTGGTTCCTGTGTTGTGAAGGAGGGGTGGTTCCTGTGTTGTGAAAGAGGGGTGGTTCCTGTGTTGTGAAGGAGGGGTGGTTCCTGTGTTGTGAAGGAGGGGTGGTTCCGGTGATGTGAAGGAGGGGTGGTTCCTGTGTTGTGAAGGAGGGGTGGTTCCTGTGTTGTGAAGGAGGGGTGGTTCCTGTGGTGTGAAGGAGGGGTGGTTCCTGTGATTGAAGGAGGGGGGGGTCCTGTGTTGTGAAGGAGGGGTGGTTCCTGTGTTGTGAAGGAGGGGTGGTTCCTGTGTTGTGAAGGAGGGGTGGTTCCTGTGTTGTGAAGGAGGGGTGGTTCCTGTGATGTGAAGGAGGGGTGGTTCCTGTGTTGTGAAGGAGGGGTGGTTCCTGTGATGTGAAGGAGGGGTGGTTCCTGTGTTGTGAAGGAGGGGTGGTTCCTGTGTTGTGAAGGAGGGGTGGTTCCTGTGTTGTGAAGGAGGGGTGGTTCCTGTGTTGTGAAGGAGGGGTGGTTCCTGTGATGTGAAGGAGGGGTGGTTCCTGTGTTGTGAAGGAGGGGTGGTTCCTGTGATGTGAAGGAGGGGTGGTTCCTGTGTTGTGAAGGAGGGGTGGTTCCTGTGTTGTGAAGGAGGGGTGGTTCCTGTGTTGTGAAGGAGGGGTGGTTCCTGTGAAGTGAAGGAGGGGTGGTTCCTGTGTTGTGAAGGAGGGGTGGTTCCTGTGATGGTTGAAGGAGGGGTGGTTCCTGTGTTGTGAAGGAGGGGTGGTTCCTGTGTTGTGAAGGAGGGGTGGTTCCTGTGTTGTGAAGGAGGGGTGGTTCCTGTGTTGTGAAGGAGGGGTGGTTCCTGTGTTGTGAAGGAGGGGTGGTTCCTGTGATGTGAAGGAGGGGGTGGTTCCTGTGTTGTGAAGGTGGGGTGGTTCCTGTGTTGTGAAGGAGGGGTGGTTCCTGTGTTGTGAAGGAGGGGTGGTTCCTGTGTTGTGAAGGAGGGGTGGTTCCTGTGTTGTGAAGGAGGGGTGGTTCCTGTGATGTGAAGGAGGGGTGGTTCCTGTGTTGTGAAGGAGAGTGGTTCCTGTGTTGTGAAGGAAGGGTGGTTCCTGTGTTGTGAAGGAGGGGTGGTTCCTGTGTTGTGAAGGAGGGGTGGTTCCTGTGATGTGAAGGAGGGGTGGTTCCTGTGTTGTGAAGGAGGGGTGGTTCCTGTGATGTGAAGGAGGGGTGGTTCCTGTGTTGTGAACGAGGGGTGGTTCCTGTGATGTGAAGGAGGGGTGGTTCCTGTGTTGTGAAGGAGGGGTGGTTCCTGTGTTGTGAAGGAGGGGTGGTTCCTGTGATGTGAAGGAGGGGTGGTTCCTGTGTTGTGAAGGAGGGGTGGTTCCTGTGTTGTGAAGGAGGGGTGGTTCCTGTGATGTGAAGGAGGGGTGGTTCCTGTGTTGTGAAGGAGGGGTGGTTCCTGTGTTGTGAAGGAGGGGTGGTTCCTGTGTTGTGAAGGAGGGGTGGTTCCTGTGTTGTGAAGGAGGGGTGGTTCCTGTGTTGTGAAGGAGGGGTGGTTCCTGTGTTGTCAAGGAGGGGTGGTTCCTGTGATGTGAAGGAGGGGTGGTTCCTGTGTTGTGAAGGAGGGGTGGTTCCTGTGTTGTGAAGGAGGGGTGGTTCCTGTGTTGTGAAGGAGGGGTGGTTCCTGTGATGTGAAGGAGGGGTGGTTCCTGTGATGTGAAGGAGGGGTGGTTCCTGTGTTGTGAAGGAGGGATGGTTCCTGTGTGTGAAGGAGGGGTGGTTCCTGTGTTGTGAAGGAGGGGTGGTTAATGTGTTGTGAAGGAGGGGTGGTTCCTGTGTTGTGAAGGAGGGGTGGTTACTGTGTTGTGAAGGAGGGGTGGTTCCTGTGTTTTGAAGGAGGGGTGGTTCCTGTGTTGTGAAGGAGGGGTGGTTCCTGTGTTGTGAAGGAGGGGTGGTTCCTGTGATGTGAAGGAGGGGTGGTTCCTCTGTTGTGAAGGAGGGGTGGTTCCTGTGATTGTGAAGGAGGGGTGGTTCCTGTGTTGTGAAGGAGGGGTGGTTCCTGTGTTGTGAAGGAGGGGTGGTTCCTGTGTTGTGAAGGAGGGGTGGTTCCTGTGTTGTGAAGGAGGGGTGGTTCCTGTGTTGTGAAGGAGGGGTGGTTCCTGTGATGTGAAGGAGGGGTGGTTCCTGTGATGTGAAGGAGGGGTGGTTCCTGTGTTGTGAATGAGGGGTGGTTCCTGTGTTGTGAAGGAGGGGTGGTTCCTGTGATGTGAAGGAGGGGTGGTTCCTGTGTTGTGAAGGAGGGGTGGTTCCTGTGTTGTGAAATGAGGGGTGGTTCCTGTGAGTGGGAGGGGTGTTCCTGTGTTGTGAAGGGTGATTCCTGTGTTGTGAAGGAGGGGTAGTTCTTGGGTTGTGAAGGAGGGGTGGTTACTGTGTTGAGAAGGATGGGTGGTTCTTGTGTTGTGAAGGAGGGGTGGTTCTTGTGTTGTGAAGGAGGGGTGGTTACTGTGTTGTGAAGGAGGGGTGGTTACTGTGTTGAGAAGGAGGGGTGGTTCCTGTGTTGTGAAGGAGGGGTGGTTCCTGTGTTGTGAAGGAGGGGTGGTTCCTGTGATGTGAAGGAGGGGTGGTTCCTGTGTTGTGAAGGAGGGGTGGTTCCTGTGTTGTGAAGGAGGGGTGGTTCCTGTGTTGTGAAGGAGGGGTGGTTCCTGTGTTGTGAAGGAGGGGTGGTTCCTGTGTTGTGAAGGAGGGGTGGTTCCTGTGATGTGAAGGAGGGGTGGTTCCTGTGTTGTGAAGGAGGGGTGGTTCCTGTGTTGTGAAGGAGGGGTGGTTCCTGTGTTGTGAAGGAGGGGTGGTTCCTGTGATTGTGAAGGAGGGATGGTTCCTGTGATGTGAAGGAGTGGTGGTTCCTGTGTTGTGAATGAGGGGTGGTTCCTGTGTTGTGAAGGAGGGGTGGTTCCTGTGTTGTGAAGGAGGGGTGGTTCCTGTGTTGTGAAGGAGGGGTGGTTCCTGTGTTGTGAAAGAGGGGTGGTTCCTGTGATGTGAAGGAGGGGTGGTTCCTGTGTTGTGAAAGAGGGGTGGTTCCTGTGTTGTGAAGGAGGGTTTGTTCCTGTGTTGTGAAGGAGACTGGTTCCTATGTTGTGAAAGAGGGGTGGTTCCTTTGTTGTAAAGGAGGGGTGGTTCCTGTGTTGTGAAGGAGGGGTGGTTCCTGTGATGTGATGGAGGGGTGGTTCCTGTGTTGTGAGGAGGGGTGGTTCCTGTGTTGTGAAGGAGAGTGGTGTGATGTGAAGGAGGGGTGGTTCCTGTGATGTGAAGGAGGGGTGGTTCCTGTGTTGTGAAGGAGGGGTGGTTCCTGTGTTGTGAAGGGGGTGGTTCCTGTGATGTGAAGGGGGGTGGTTCCTGTGTTGTGAAGGAGAGTGGTTCCTGTGATGTGAAGGAGGGGTGGTTCCTGTGTTGTGAAGGAGGGGTGGTTCCTGTGTTGTGAAGGGGGTGGTTCCTGTGATGTGAAGGGGGGTGGTTCCTGTCATGTGAAGGAGGGGTGGTTCCTGTGATGTGAAGGAGGGGTGGTTCCTGTGTTGTGAAGGAGGGGTGGTTCCTGTGATGTGAAGGAGGCGTGAAGGAGGGGTGGTTCCCTGTGTTGTGAAGGAGGGGTGGTTCCTGTGTTGTGAAGGAGGGGTGGTTCCTGTGTTGTGAAGGAGGGGTGGTTCCTGTGTTGTGAAGGAGGGGTGGTTCCTGTGTTGTGAAGGAGGGGTGGTTCCTGTGTTGTGAAGGAGGGGTGGTTCCTGTGTTGTGAAGGAGGGGTGGTTCCTGTGTTGTGAAGGAGGGGTGGTTCCTGTGTTGTGAAGGAGGGGTGGTTCCTGTGTTGTGAAGGAGGGGTGGTTCCTGTGTTGTGAAGGAGGGGTGGTTCCTGTGTTGTGAAGGAGGGGTGGTTCCTGTGTTGTGAAGGAGGGGTGGTTCCTGTGTTGTGAAGGAGGGGTGGTTCCTGTGATGTGAAGGAGGGGTGGTTCCTGTGTTGTGAAGGAGGGGTGGTTCCTGTGTTGTGAAGGAGGGGTGGTTCCTGTGTTGTGAAGGAGGGGTGGTTCCTGTGTTGTGAAGGAGGGGTGGTTCCTGTGTTGTGAAGGAGGGGTGGTTCCTGTGTTGTGAAGGAGGGGTGGTTCCTGTGTTGTGAAGGAGGGGTGGTTCCTGTGATGTGAAGGAGGGGTGGTTCCTGTGTTGTGAAGGAGAAGGAGGGGTGGTTCCTGTGTTGTGAAGGAGGGGTGGTTCCTGTGATGTGAAGGAGGGGTGGTTCCTGTGTTGTGAAGGAGGGGTGGTTCCTGTGATGTGAAGGAGGGGTGATTCCTGTGTTGTGAAGGAGAGTGGTTCCTGTGTTGTGAAGGAGGGGTGGTTCCTGTGATGTGAAGGAGGGGTGGTTCCTGTGTTGTGAAGGAGAGTGGTTCCTGTGATGTGAAGGAGGGGTGGTTCCTGTGATGTGAAGGAGGGGTGGTTCCTGTGTTGTGAAGGAGGGGTGGTTCCTGTGTTGTGAAGGAGGGGTGGTTCCTGTGTTGTGAAGGAGGGGTGGTTCCTGTGTTGTGAAGGAGGGGTGGTTCCTGTGATGTGAAGGAGGGGTGGTTCCTGTGTTGTGAAAGAGGGGTGGTTCCTGTGATATGAAGGAGGGGTGGTTCCTGTGTTGTGAAGGAGGGGTGGGTCCTGTGTTGTGAAGGAGGGGTGGTTCCTGTGTTGTGAAGGAGGGGTGGTTCCTGTGATGTGAAGGAGTGGTGGTTCCTGAGAAGTGAAGGAGGGGTGGTTCCTGTGTTGTGAAGGAGGGGTGGTTCCTGTGATATGAAGGAGGGGTGGTTCCTGTGTTGTGAAGGAGGGGTGGTTCCTGTGATGTGAAGGAGGGGTGGTTCCTGTGATGTGAAGGAGGGGTGGTTCCTGTGTTGTGAAGCAGGGGTGGTTCCTGTGTTGTGAAGGAGGGGTGGTTCCTGTGTTGTGAAGGAGGGGTGGTTCCTGTGTTGTGAAGGAGGGGTGGTTCCTGTGTTGTGAAGGAGGGGTGGTTCCTGTGTTGTGAAGGAGGGGTGGTTCCTGTGTTGTGAAGGAGGGGTGGTTCATGTGTTGTGAAGGAGGGGTGGTTCCTGTGTTGTGAAGGAGGGGTGGTTCCTGTGATGTGAAGGAGGGGTGGTTCCTGTGATTTGAAGGAGGGGTGGTTCCTGTCATGTGAAGGAGGGGTGGTTCCTGTGATGTGAAGGAGGGGTGGTTCCTGTGTTGTGAAGGAGGGGTGGTTCCTGTGATGTGAAGGAGGGGTGGTTCCTGTGATGTGAAGGAGGGGTGGTTCCTGTGTTGTGAAGGAGGGGTGGTTCCTGTGTTGTGAAGGATTGGTGGTTCCTGTGTTGTGAAGGAGGGGTGGTTCCTGTGTTGTGAAGGAGGGGTGGTTCCTGTGTTGTGAAGGAGGGGTGGTTCCTGTGTTGTGAAGGAGGGGTGGTTCCTGTGTTGTGAAGGAGGGGTGGTTCCTGTGATGTGAAGGAGGGGTGGTTCCTGTGTTGTGAAGGAGGGGTGGTTCCTGTGTTGTGAAGGAGGGGTGGTTCCTGTGTTGTGAAGGAGGGGTGGTTCCTGTGATGTGAAGGAGGGGTGGTTCCTGTGTTGTGAAGGAGGGGTGGTTCCTGTGATGTGAAGGAGGGGTGGTTCCTGTGTTGTGAAGGAGGGGTGGTTCCTGTGATGTGAAGGAGGGGTGGTTCCTGTGATGTGAAGGAGGGGTGGTTCCTGTGATGTGAAGGAGGGATGGTTCCTGTGATGTGAAGGAGGGGTGGTTCCTGTGTTGTGAAGGAGGGGTGGTTCCTGTGATGTGAAGGAGGGGTGGTTCCTTTGGTTGTGAAGGAGGGGTGGTTCCTGTGTTGTGAAGGAGGGGTGGTTCCTGTGTTGTGAAGGAGGGGTGGTTCCTGTGTTGTGAAGGAGGGGTGGTTCCTGTGTTGTGAAGGAGGGGTGGTTCCTGTGTTGTGAAGGAGGGGTGGTTCCTGTGATGTGAAGGAGGGGTGGTTCCTCTGTTGTGAAGGAGGGGTGGTTCCTGTGATGTGAAGGAGGGGTGGTTCCTGTGTTGTGAAGGAGGGGTGGTTCCTGTGTTGTGAAGGAGGGGTGGTTCCTGTGTTGTGAAGGAGGGGTGGTTCCTGTGTTGTGAAGGAGGGGTGGTTCCTGTGTTGTGAAGGAGGGGTGGTTCCTGTGTTGTGAAGGAGGGGTGGTTCCTGTGTTGTGAAGGAGGGGTGGTTCCTGTGATGTGAAGGAGGGGTGGTTCCTGTGTTGTGAAGGAGGGGTGGTTCCTGTGTTGTGAAGGAGGGGTGGTTCCTGTGTTGTGAAGGAGGGGTGGTTCCTGTGTTGTGAAGGAGGGGTGGTTCCTGTGATGTTAAGGAGGGGTGGATCCTGTGTTGTGAATGAGGGGTGGTTCCTGTGATGTGAAGGAGGGGTGGTTCCTGTGTTGTGAAGGAGGGGTGGTTCCTGTGTTGTGAAGGAGGGGTGGTTCCTGTGTTGTGAAGGAGGGGTGGTGCGTGTGTTGTGAAGGAGGGGTGGTTCCTGTGTTGTGAAGGAGGGGTGGTTCTTGTGTTGTGAAGGAGGGGTGGTTCCTGTGTTGTGAAGGAGGGTTGGTTCCTGTGTTGTGAAGGAGGGGTGGTTCCTGTGTTGTGAAGGAGGGGTGGTTCCTGTGTTGTGAAGGAGGGGTGGTTCCTGTGATGTGAAGGAGGGGTGGTTCCTGTGTTGTGAAGGAGGGGTGGTTCCTGTGATGTGAAGGAGGGGTGGTTCCTGTGTTTTGAAGGAGGGGTGGTTCCTGTGATGTGAAGGAGGGGTGGTTCCTGTGTTGTGAAGGAGGGGTGGTTCCTGTTTTGTGAAGGAGGGGTGGTTCCTGTGATGTGAAGGAGGGGTGGTTCCTGTGTTCTGAAGGAGGGGTGGTTCCTGTGTTGTGAAGGAGGGGTGGTTCCTGTGATGTGAAGGAGGGGTGGTTCCTGTGTTGTGAAGGAGGGGTGGTTCCTGTGATGTGAAGGAGGGGTGGTTCCTGTGTTGTGACGGAGGGGTGGTTCCTGTGTTGTGAAGGAGGGGTGGTTCCTGTGATGTGAAGGAGGGGTGGTTCCTGTGATGTGGTTCCTGTCTTGTGAAGGAGGGGTGGTTCCTGTGATGTGAAGGAGGGGTGGTTCCTGTGATTGTGAAGGTGGGGTGGTTCCTGTGATGTGAAGGTGGGGTGGTTCCTGTGTTGTGAAGGAGGGGTGGTTCCTGTGTTGTGAAGGAGGGGTGGTTCCTGTGATGTGAAGGAGGGGTGGTTCCTGTGTTGTGAAGGAGGGGTGGTTCCTGTGATGTGATGGAGGGGTGGTTCCTGTGTTGTGATGGAGGGGTGGTTCCTGTGTTGTGAAGGAGGGGTGTTTCCTGTGATGTGAAGGAGGGGTGGTTCCTGTGTTGTGAAGGAGGGGTGGTTCCTGTGTTGTGAAAGAGGGGTGGTTCCTGTGTTGTGAAGGAGGGGTGGTTCCTGTGTTGTGAAGGAGGGGTGGTTCCTGTGATGTGAAGGAGGGGTGGTTCCTGTGTTGTGAAGGAGGGGTGGTTCCTGTGTTGTGAAAGAGGGGTGGTTCCTGTGTTGTGAAGGAGGGGTGGTTCCTGTGATGTGAAGGAGGGGTGGTTCCTGTGTTGTGAAGGAGGGGTGGTTCCTGTGTTGTGAAGGAGGGGTGGTTCCTGTGTTGTGAAGGAGGGGTGGTTCCTGTGTTGTGAAGGAGGGGTGGTTCCTGTGTTGTGAAGGAGGGGTGGTTCCTGTGTTGTGAAGGAGGGGTGGTTCCTGTGTTGTGAAGGAGGGGTGGTTCCTGTGATGTGAAGGAGGCGTGGTTCCTGTGTTGTGAAGGAGGGGTGGTTCCTGTGTTGTGAAGGAGGGGTGGTTCCTGTGTTGTGAAGGAGGGGTGTGTGTTGTGAAGGAGGGGTGGTTCCTGTGATGTGAAGGAGGGGTGGTTCCTGTGTTGTGAAGGAGGGGTGGTTCCTGTGTTGTGAAGGAGGGGTGGTTCCTGTGTTGTGAAGGAGGGGTGGTTCCTGTGTTGTGAAGGAGGGGTGGTTCCTGTGATGTGAAGGAGGGGTGGTTCCTGTGATGTCAATGAGGGGTGGTTCCTGTGATGTCAAGGAGGGGTGGTTCCTGTGTTTTGAAGGAGGGGTGGTTCCTGTGTTGTGAAGGAGGGGTGGTTCCTGTGTTGTGAAGGAGGGGTGGTTCCTGTGTTGTGAAGGAGGGGTGGTTCCTGTGTTGTGAAGGAGGGGTGGTTCCTGTGTTGTGAAGGAGGGGTGGTTCCTGTGATGTGAAGGAGGGGTGGTTCCTGTGTTGTGGAGGAGGGGTGGTTCCTGTGTTGTGAAGGAGGGGTGGTTCCTGTGATGTGAAGGAGGGGTGGTTCCTGTGTTGTGAAGGAGGGGTGGTTCCTGTGTTGTGAAGGAGGGGTGGTTCCTGTGATGTGAAGGAGGGGTGGTTCCTGTGTTGTGAAGGAGGGGTGGTTCCTGTGTTGTGAAGGAGGGGTGGTTCCTGTGTTGTGAAGGAGGGGTGGTTCCTGTGTTGTGAAGGAGGGGTGGTTCCTGTGATGTGAAGGAGGGGTGGTTCCTGTGTTGTGAAGGAGGGGTGGTTCCTGTGATGTCAAGGAGGGGTGGTTCCTGTGTTGTGAAGGAGGGGTGGTTCCTGTGTTGTGAAGGAGGGGTGGTTCCTGTGTTGTGAAGGAGGGGTGGTTCCTGTGTTGTGAAGGAGGGGTGGTTCCTGTGATGTGAAGGAGGGGTGGTTCCTGTGTTGTGGAGGAGGGGTGGTTCCTGTGTTGTGAAGGAGGGGTGGTTCCTGTGATGTGAAGGAGGGGTGGTTCCTGTGTTGTGAAGGAGGGGTGGTTCCTGTGTTGTGAAGGAGGGGTGGTTCCTGTGTTGTGAAGGAGGGGTGGTTCCTGTGATGTGAAGGAGGGGTGGTTCCTGTGTTGTGAAGGAGGGGTGGTTCCTGTGATGTCAAGGAGGGGTGGTTCCTGTGTTGTGAAGGAGGGGTGGTTCCTGTGTTGTGAAGGAGGGGTGGTTCCTGTGTTGTGAAGGAGGGGTGGTTCCTGTGTTGTGAAGGAGGGGTGGTTCCAGTGATGTGAAGGAGGGGTGGTTCCTGTGTTGTGGAGGAGGGGTGGTTCCTGTGTTGTGAAGGAGGGGTGGTTCCTGTGATGTGAAGGAGGGGTGGTTCCTGTGTTGTGAAGGAGGGGTGGTTCCTGTGTTGTGAAGGAGGGGTGGTTCCTGTGATGTGAAGGAGGGGTGGTTCCTGTGTTGTGAAGGAGGGGTGGTTCCTGTGTTGTGAAGGAGGGGTGGTTCCTGTGTTGTGAAGGAGGGGTGGTTCCTGTGTTGTGAAGGAGGGGTGGTTCCTGTGATGTGAAGGAGGGGTGGTTCCTGTGTTGTGAAGGAGGGGTGGTTCCTGTGATGTGATGGAGGGGTGGTTCCTGTGTTGTGAAGGAGGGGTGGTTCCTGTGATGTGAAGGAGGGGTGGTTCCTGTGTTGTGAAGGAGGGGTGGTTCCTGTGATGTGAAGGAGGGGTGGTTCCTGTGTTGTGAAGGAGGGGTGGTTCCTGTGTTGTGAAGGAGGGGTGGTTCCTGTGATGTAAAGGAGGGGTGGTTCCTGTGTTGTGAAGGAGGGGTGGTTCCTGTGTCGTGAAGGAGGGGTGGTTCCTGTGTTGTGAAGGAGGGGTGGTTCCTGTGATGTGAAGGAGGGGTGGTTCCTGTGTTGTGAAGGAGGGGTGGTTCCTGTGTTGTGAAGGAGGGGTGGTTCCTGTGTTGTGAAGGAGGGGTGGTTCCTCTGGTGTGAAGGAGGGGTGGTGCGTGTGTTGTGAAGGAGGGGTGGTTCCTGTGTTGTGAAGGAGGGGTGGTTCTTGTGTTGTGAAGGAGGGGTGGTTCCTGTGTTGTGAAGGAGGGTTGGTTCCTGTGTTGTGAAGGAGGGGTGGTTCCTGTGTTGTGAAGGAGGGGTGGTTCCTGTGTTGTGAAGGAGGGGTGGTTCCTGTGTTGTGAAGGAGGGGTGGTTCCTGTGTTGTGAAGGAGGGGTGGTTCCTGTGATGTGATGGAGGGGTGGTTCCTGTGTTTTGAAGGAGGGGTGGTTCCTGTGATGTGAAGGAGGGGTGGTTCCTGTGTTGTGAAGGAGGGGTGGTTCCTGTTTTGTGAAGGAGGGGTGGTTCCTGTGATGTGAAGGAGGGGTGGTACCTGTGTTGTTAAGGAGGGGTGGTACCTGTGTTGAGAAGGAGGGGTGGTTCCTGTGATGTGAAGGAGGTTTGGTTCCTGTGTTGTGAAGGAGGGGTGGTTCCTGTGATGTGAAGGAGGGGTGGTTCCTGTGTTGTGACGGAGGGGTGGTTCCTGTGTTGTGAAGGAGGGGTGGTTCCTGTGATGTGAAGGAGGGGTGGTTCCTGTGATGTCAAGGAGGGGTGGTTCCTGTGATGTCAAGGAGGGGTGGTTCCTGTGTTGTGAAGGAGGGGTGGTTCCTGTGTTGTGAAGGAGGGGTGGCTCCTGTGTTGTGAAGGAGGGGTGGTTCCTGTGTTGTGAAGGAGGGGTGGTTCCTGTGATGTGAAGGAGGGGTGGTTCCTGTGTTGTGAAGGAGGGGTGGTTCCTGTGATGTGATGGAGGGGTGGTTCCTGTGTTGTGATGGAGGGGTGGTTCCTGTGTTGTGAAGGAGGGGTGGTTCCTGTGATGTGAAGGAGGGGTGGTTCCTGTGTTGTGAAAGAGGGGTGGTTCCTGTGTTGTGAAAGAGGGGTGGTTCCTGTGTTGTGAAGGAGGGGTGGTTCCTGTGTTGTGAAAGAGGGGTGGTTCCTGTGATGTGAAGGAGGGGTGGTTCCTGTGTTGTGAAGGAGGGGTGGTTCCTGTGTTGTGAAAGAGGGGTGGTTCCTGTGTTGTGAAGGAGGGGTGGTTCCTGTGATGTGAAGGAGGGGTGGTTCCTGTGTTGTGAAGGAGGGGTGGTTCCTGTGTTGTGAAGGAGGGGTGGTTCCTGTGATGTGAAGGAGGCGTGGTTCCTGTGTTGTGAAGGAGGGGTGGTTTCTGTGTTGTGAAGGAGGGGTGGTTCCTGTGTTGTGAAAGAGGGGTGGTTCCTGTGTTGTGAAGGAGGGGTGGTTCCTGTGTTGTGAAGGAGGGGTGGTTCCTGTGTTGTGAAAGAGGGGTGTGAAGGAGGGGTGGTTCCTGTGTTGTGAAGGAGGGGTGGTTCCTGTTTTGTGAAGGAGGGGTGGTTCCTGTGTTGTGAAGGAGGGGTGGTTCCTGTGTTGTGAAGGAGGGGTGGTTCCTGTGATGTGAAGGAGGGGTGGTTCCTGTGTTGTGAAGGAGGGGTGGTTCCTGTGATGTGAAGGATGGGTGGTTCCTGTGTTGTGAAGGAGGGGTGGTTCCAGTGTTGTGAAGGAGGGGTGGTTCCTGTGATGTGAAGGAGGGGTGGTTCCTGTGTTGTGAAGGAGGGGTGGTTCCTGTGTTGTGAAGGAGGGGTGGTTCCTGTGTTGTGAAGGAGGGGTGGTTCCTGTGATGTGAAGGAGGGGTGGTTCCTGTGTTGTGAAGGAGGGGTGGTTCCTGTGATGTCAAGGAGGGGTGGTTCCTGTCTTGTGAAGGAGGGGTGGTTCCTGTGTTGTGAAGGAGGGGTGGTTCCTGTGTTGTGAAGGAGGGGTGGTTCCTGTGTTGTGAAGGAGGGGTGGTTCCTGTGATGTGAAGGAGGGGTGGTTCCTGTGTTGTGGAGGAGGGGTGGTTCCTGTGTTGTGAAGGAGGGGTGGTTCCTGTGATGTGAAGGAGGGGTGGTTCCTGTGTTGTGAAGGAGGGGTGGTTCCTGTGTTGTGAAGGAGGGGTGGTTCCTGTGATGTGATGGAGGGGTGGTTCCTGTGTTGTGAAGGAGGGGTGGTTCCTGTGTTGTGAAGGAGGGGTGGTTCCTGTGTTGTGAAGGAGGGGTGGTTCCTGTGTTGTGAAGGAGGGGTGGTTCCTGTGATGTGAAGGAGGGGTGGTTCCTGTGTTGTGAAGGAGGGGTGGTTCCTGTGATGTCAAGGAGGGGTGGTTCCTGTGATATGAAGGAGGGGTGGTTCCAGTGTTGTGAAGGAGGGGTGGTTCCTGTGTTGTGAAGGAGGGGTGGTTCCTGTGTTGTGAAGGAGGGGTGGTTCCTGTGTTGTGAAGGAGGGGTGGTTCCTGTGTTGTGAAGGAGGGGTGGTTCCTGTGATGTGAAGGAGGGGTGGTTCCTGTGTTGTGAAGGAGGGGTGGTTCCTGTGTTGTGAAGGAGGGGTGGTTCCTGTGTTGTGAAGGAGGGGTGGTTCCTGTGATGTGAAGGATGGGTGGTTCCTGTGTTGTGAAAGAGGGGTGGTTCCTGTGATGTGAAGGAGGGGTGGTTCCTGTGTTGTGAAGGAGGGGTGGTTCCTGTGTTGTGAAGGAGGGGTGGTTCTTGTGTTGTGAAAGAGGGGTGGTTCCTGTGTTGTGAAGGAGGGGTGGTTCCTGTGATGTGAAGGAGGGGTGGTTCCTGTGTTGTGAAGGAGGGGTGGTTCCTGTGTTGTGAAGGAGGGGTGGTTCCTGTGTTGTGAAGGAGGGGTGGTTCCTGTGATGTGAAGGAGGGGTGGTTCCTGTGTTGTGAAAGAGGGGTGGTTCCTGTGATGTGAAGGAGGGGTGGTTCCTGTGTTGTGAAGGAGGGGTGGTTCCTGTGTTGTGAAGGAGGGGTGGTTCTTGTGTTGTGAAAGAGGGGTGGTTCCTGTGTTGTGAAGGAGGGGTGGTTCCTGTGTTGTGAAGGAGGGGTGGTTCCTGTGATGTGAAGGAGGGGTGGTTCCTGTGTTGTGAAGGAGGGGTGGTTCCTGTGATGTGAAGGAGGGGTGGTTCCTGTGTTGTGAAGGAGGGGTGGTTCCTGTGATGTGAAGGAGGGGTGGTTCCTGTGTTGTGAAGGAGGGGTGGTTCCTGTGTTGTGAAGGAGGGGTGGTTCCTGTGATGTAAAGGAGGGGTGGTTCCTGTGTTGTGAAGGAGGGGTGGTTCCTGTGTCGTGAAGGAGGGGTGGTTCCTGTGTTGTGAAGGAGGGGTGGTTCCTGTGATGTGAAGGAGGGGTGGTTCCTGTGTTGTGAAGGAGGGGTGGTTCCTGTGTTGTGAAGGAGGGGTGGTTCCTGTGTTGTGAAGGAGGGGTGGTTCCTGTGTTGTGAAAGAGGGGTGGTTCCTGTGTTGTGAAAGAGGGGTGGTTCCTGTGTTGTGAAGGAGGGGTGGTTCCTGTGTTGTGAAGGAGGGGTGGTTCCTGTGTTGTGAAGGAGGGGTGGTTTCTGTGTTGTGAAAGAGGGGTGGTTCCTGTGTTGTGAAGGAGGGGTGGTTCCTGTGATATGAAGGAGGGGTGGTTCCAGTGTTGTGAAGGAGGGGTGGTTCCTGTGTTGTGAAGGAGGGGTGGTTCCTGTGTTGTGAAGGAGGGGTGGTTCCTGTGTTGTGAAGGAGGGGTGGTTCCTGTGTTGTGAAGGAGGGGTGGTTCCTGTGATGTGAAGGAGGGGTGGTTCCTGTGTTGTGAAGGAGGGGTGGTTCCTGTGTTGTGAAGGAGGGGTGGTTCCTGTGTTGTGAAGGAGGGGTGGTTCCTGTGATGTGAAGGATGGGTGGTTCCTGTGTTGTGAAAGAGGGGTGGTTCCTGTGATGTGAAGGAGGGGTGGTTCCTGTGTTGTGAAGGAGGGGTGGTTCCTGTGTTGTGAAGGAGGGGTGGTTCTTGTGTTGTGAAAGAGGGGTGGTTCCTGTGTTGTGAAGGAGGGGTGGTTCCTGTGATGTGAAGGAGGGGTGGTTCCTGTGTTGTGAAGGAGGGGTGGTTCCTGTGTTGTGAAGGAGGGGTGGTTCCTGTGTTGTGAAGGAGGGGTGGTTCCTGTGATGTGAAGGATGGGTGGTTCCTGTGTTGTGAAAGAGGGGTGGTTCCTGTGATGTGAAGGAGGGGTGGTTCCTGTGTTGTGAAGGAGGGGTGGTTCCTGTGTTGTGAAGGAGGGGTGGTTCTTGTGTTGTGAAAGAGGGGTGGTTCCTGTGTTGTGAAGGAGGGGTGGTTCCTGTGATGTGAAGGAGGGGTGGTTCCTGTGTTGTGAAGGAGGGGTGGTTCCTGTGTTGTGAAGGAGGGGTGGTTCCTGTGATGTGAAGGAGGGGTGGTTCCTGTGTTGTGAAGGAGGGGTGGTTCCTGTGATGTGAAGGAGGGGTGGTTTCTGTGTTGTGAAGGAGGGGTGGTTCCTGTGTTGTGAAAGAGGGGTGGTTCCTGTGTTGTGAATGAGAGTGGTTCCTATGTTGTGAAGGAGGGTTGGTTCCTGTGTTGTGAAGGAGACTGGTTCCTATGTTGTGAAAGAGGGGTGGTTCCTTTGTTGTAAAGGAGGGATAGTGTTCTTGTGCTGTTAGGGAGAGAGAGAGTTCTTGTGTTGTGAGAGAGGGATAGTGTTCTTATGTTGTGAGGGAGGGATAGTGTTGCTGAGTTGTGAGGGTATTATGATAACGTGATGTTTCCTGTGTCATGTGAGATTGTGTTGCTGTGTCGTAAAGAGAGAGATAGTATTTGCTGTGTCATGAGGAATAGTGTTGCTACAACTGTTGTGGTATGATGATATTTGCTGTGTCGTGAGAAGAATGAGTATTGCTGTGTCTTGAGGAGAGATATTATTTGCTGTGTCGGCTGAGAGAGATAGTGTTGCTGTCGTGAGGGAGAGATAGTATTTGCTGTGTTGTAGTGTTATTAGTATTTGCTGTGTGCTTGAGAGGGAATGAGTGTTGCTGTGTTGTGGTGAGATAGTGTTGCTGTGTCTTGATGGAGATAGTATTTGCTGTGTTGTGGTAAGTGAGTATTGCTGTGTCTTGATGGAGATAGTATTTGCTGTGTCATGAGGAAGAGATAATATTATTTGCTGTATGTCGTGAGAGAATAAGTATTGCTATGTCATGAGATGATAGATATTGCTGTCGTGAGGGAATAGTATTGCTGTGTTGGCTGTGTCGTGAGGGATCATATTGTTGCTGTGTCGTGAGGGAGGATAGTGTTGCTGTGTCGTGAGGGATGATAGTGTTGCTGTGTCGTGAGGGATCATATTGTTGCTGTGTCGTGAGGGAGGATAGTGTTGCTGTGTCGTGAGGGATGATAGTGTTGCTGTGTCGTGAGGGAGGATAGTGTTGCTGTGTCGTGAGGGATCATATTGTTGCTGTGTCGTGAGGGATGATAGTGTTGCTGTGTCGTGAGGGAGGATAGTGTTGCTCTGTTGTGGTGGGGATAGTGTTGCTGTGTCGTGAGGGAGAATAGTGTTGCTACGTCGTGAGGGAGGATATTGTTGCTGTGTCGTGAGGGAGGATAGAGTTGCTGTGTTGTGGTGGGGATAGTGTTGCTGTGTTGTGAGGGAGGATAGTGTTGCTGTGTCGTGAGGGAGGATAGTGTTGCTGTGTTGTGAGGGAGGATAGTGTTGCTGTGTTGTGAGGGAGGATAGTGTTGCTGTGTCGTGAGGGAGGATAGTGTTGCTGTGTTGTGGTGGGGATAGTGTTGCTGTGTCGTGAGGGAGGATAGTGTTGCTGTGTCGTGAGGGAGGATAGTGTTGCTGTGTCGTGAGGGAGGATAGTGTTGCTGTGTCGTGAGGGAGGATAGTGTTGCTGTGTCGTGAGGGAGGATAGTGTTGCTGTGTCGTGAGGGAGGATAGTGTTGCTGTGTCGTGAGGGAGGATAGTCTTGCTGTGTTGTGAGGGAGGATAGTGTTGCTGTGTTGTGGTGGGGATATTGTTGCTGTGTCGTGAGGGAGGATAGTGTTGCTGTGTCGTGAGGGAGGATAGTGTTGCTGTGTTGTGGTGGGGATAGTGTTGCTGTGTCGTGAGGGAGAATAGTGTTGCTGTGTCGTGAGGGAGGATATTGTTGCTGTGTTGTGGTGGGGATATTGTTGCTGTGTCGTGAGGGAGGATAGTGTTGCTGTGTCGTGAGGGAGGATAGTGTTGCTGTGTTGTGGTGGGGATAGTGTTGCTGTGTCGTGAGGGAGAATAGTGTTGCTACGTCGTGAGGGAGGATATTGTTGCTGTGTCGTGAGGGAGGATAGTGTTGCTGTGTTGTGGTGGGGATAGTGTTGCTGTGTCGTGAGTGAGGATAGTGTTGCTGTGTTGTGGTGGGGATAGTGTTGCTGTGTCGTGAGGGAAGATAGTGTTGCTGTGTCTTGAGGGAGGATATTGTTGCTGTGTCGTGAGGGAAGATAGTGTTGCTGTGTCGTGAGGGAGGATAGTGTTGCTGTGTCGTGAGGGAGAATAGTGTTGCTGCGTCGTGAGGGAGGGTATTGTTGCTGTGTTGTGAGGGGGAAAGTGTTGCTGTGTCGTGAGTGAAGATAGTGTTGCTGTGTCGTGAGTGAGGATAGTGTTGCTGTGTTGTGGTGGGGATAGTGTTGCTGTGTCGTGAGTGAGGATAGTGTTGCTGTGTTGTGGTGGGGATAGTGTTGCTGTGTCGTGAGTGAGGATAGTGTTGCTGTGTTGTGGTGGGGATAGTGTTGCTGTGTCGTGAGGGAAGATAGTGTTGCTGTGTCTTGAGGGAGGATATTGTTGCTGTGTCGTGAGGGAAGATAGTGTTGCTGTGTCGTGAGGGAGGATAGTGTTGCTGTGTTGTGATGTTGATAGTGTTGCTGTGTTGTGAGGGAGGATAGTGTTGCTGTGTTGTGGTGGGGATAGTGTTGCTGTGTTGTGAGGGAGGATAGTGTTGCTGTGTCGTGAGGGAGGATAGTGTTGCTGTGTCGTGAGGGAGGATAGTGTTGCTGTGTCGTGAGGGATGATAGTGTTGCTGTGTCGTTAGGGAGGATAGTGTTGCTGTGTTGTGGTGGGGATAGTGTTGCTGTGTCGAGAGGGAGAATAGTGTTGCTACGTCGTGAGGGAGGATATTGTTGCTGTGTCGTGAGGGAGGATAGTGTTGCTGTGTTGTGGTGGGGATAGTGTTGCTGTGTCGTGAGGGAGGATAGTGTTGCTGTGTTGTGAGGGAGGATAGTGTTGCTGTGTTGTGGTGGGGATAGTGTTGCTGTGTCGTGAGGGAGAATAGTGTTGCTACGTCGTGAGGGAGGATATTGTTGCTGTGTCGTGAGGGAGGATAGTGTTGCTGTGTTGTGGTGGGGATAGTGTTGCTGTGTCGTGAGGGATGATAGTGTTGCTGTGTCGTGAGTGAGGATAGTGTTGCTGTGTTGTGGTGGGGATAGTGTTGCTGTGTCGTGAGGGAGAATAGTGTTGCTACGTCGTGAGGGAGGATATTGTTGCTGTGTCGTGAGGGAGGATAGTGTTGCTGTGTTGTGGTGGGGATAGTGTTGCTGTGTCGTGAGGGAGAATAGTGTTGCTGCGTCGTGAGGGAGGATATTGTTGCTGTGTTGTGAGGGGGAAAGTGTTGCTGTGTCGTGAGTGAAGATAGTGTTGCTGTGTCGTGAGTGAGGATAGTGTTGCTGTGTTGTGGTGGGGATAGTGTTGCTGTGTCGTGAGGGAGGATAGTGTTGCTGTGTCGTGAGGGAGGATATTGTTGCTGTGTCGTGAGGGAGGATAGTGTTGATGTGTCGTGAGGGAGTTTACCTGGAGTTTACCTGGAGAGAGTTCCGGGGGTCAACGCCCCCGCGGCCCGGTCTGTGACCAAGCCTCCTGGTGGATCAGAGCCTGATCAACCAGGCTGTTACTGCTGGCTGCACGCAAACCAACGTACGAGCCACAGCCCGGCTGATCAGGAACCGACTTTAGGTGCTTTTCCAGTGCCAGCTTGAAGACTGCCAGGGGTCTGTTGGTAATCCCCCTTATGTATGCTGGGAGGCAGTTGAACAGTCTCGGACCCCTGCCACTTATTGTATGGTCTCTTAACGTGCTAGTGACACCCCTGCTTTTCATTGGGCGGATGTTGCATCGTCTGCCAAGTCTTTTGCTTTCGTAGTGAGTGATTTTCGTGTGCAAGTTCGGTACTAGTCCCTCTAGGATTTTCCAGGTGTATATAATCATGTATCTCTCCCGCCTGCGTTCCAGGGAATACAGGTTCAGGAACCTCAAGCGCTCCCAGTAATTGAGGTGTTTTATCTCCGTTATGCGCGCCGTGAAGGTTCTCTGTACATTTTCTAGGTCAGCAATTTCACCTGCCTTGAAAGGTGCTGTTAGTGTGCAGCAATATTCCAGCCTAGATAGAACAAGTGACCTGAAGAGTGTCATCATGGGCTTGGCATCCCTCGTTTTGAAGGTTCTCATTGTCCATCCAATCATTTTTCTAGCAGATGCGATCGATACAATGTTATGGTCCTTGAAGGTGAGATCCTCCGACATGATCACTCCCAGGTCTTTGACGTTGGTGTTTCGCTCTATTTTGTGGCCAGAATTTGTTTTGTACTCTGATGAAGATTTAATTTCCTCGTGTTTACCATATCTGAGTAATTGAAATTTCTCATCGTTGAACTTCATATTGTTTTCTGCAGCCCACTGAAAGATTTGGTTGATGTCCGCCTGGAGCCTTGCAGTGTCTGCAATGGAAGACACTGTCATGCAGATTCGGGTGTCATCTGCAAAGGAAGACACGGTGCTGTGGCTGACATCCTTGTCTATGTCAGATATGAGGATGAGGAACAAGATGGGAGCGAGTACTGTGCCTTGTGGAACAGAGCTTTTCACCGTGCCTGCCTCGGACTTTACTCTGTTGACTACTACTCTCTGTGTTCTGTTAGTGAGGAAATTATAGATCCATCGACCGACTTTTCCTGTTATTCCTTTAGCACGCATTTTGTGCGCTATTACGCCATGGTCACACTTGTCGAAGGCTTTTGCAAAGTCTGTATATATTACATCTGCATTCTTTTTGTCTTCTAGTGCATCTAGGACCTTGTCGTAGAGACAGACAGGAGCAACCTGTTCTAAACCCATGTTCCCCTGGGTTGTGTAACTGATGGGTTTCTAGATGGGCGGTGATCTTACTTCTTAGGACTCTTTCAAAGATTTTTATGATATGGGATGTTAGTGCTATTGGTCTGTAGTTCTTTGCTGTTGCTTTACTGCCCCCTTTGTGGAGTGGGGCTATGTCTGTTGTTTTTAGTAACTGTGGGACGACCCCCGTGTCCATGCTCCCTCTCCATAGGATGGTAAAGGCTCGTGATAGGGGCTTCTTGCAGTTCTTGATGAACACGGAGTTCCATGAGTCTGGCCCTGGAGCAGAGTGCATGGGCATGTCATTTATCGCCTGTTCGAAGTCATTTGGCGTCAGGATAACATCAAATAAGCTTGTGTTAACCAAATTCTGTGGCTCTCTCATAAAAAATTCATTTTGATCTTCGACTCTCAGTCTGGTTAGTGGCTTGCTAAAAACTGAGTCATATTGGGACTTGAGTAGCTCACTCATTTCCTTGCTGTCATCTGTGTAGGACCCATCTTGTTTAAGTAAGGGCCCAATACTGGACGTTGTTCTCGACTTTGATTTGGCATAGGAGAAGAAATACTTTGGGTTTCTTTCGATTTCATTTATGGCTTTTAGTTCTTCCCGTGATTCCTGACTCCTATAAGATTCCTTTAGCTTAAGTTCGATGTTTGCTATTTCTCTGACCAGTGTCTCCCTACGCATTTCAGATAGATTGACCTCTTTTAGCCACTCTGTTATTCTCTTCCGTCGCCTGTAAAGAGAGCGCCTGTCTCTTTCTCTTTTACATCTTCTCCTCTTTTTTCTTAGAGGAATAAGTCTTGTGCATACATCGAGTGCCACCAAGTTAATCTGTTCTAGGCATAAGTTGGGGTCTGTGTTGCTTAGTATATCTTCCCAGCTTATATCGGTTAGGACTTGGTTTACTTGGTCCCACTTTATGTTTTTGTTATTGAAGTTGAATTTGGTGAATGCTCCCTCGTGACTAATCTCATTTTGTCGGTCTGGGGCTCTGCGCATACATGTCTGAACCTCAATTATGTTGTGATCTGAGTATATTGTTTTTGATATGGTGACATTTCTTATCAGATCATCATTGTTAGTGAAGATGAGGTCTAGTGTATTCTCCATTCTAGTAGGCTCTATTATTTGCTGGTTTAAATTGAATTTTGTGCAGAGATTTAAAAGCTCGTGTGAGTGTGAGTTTTCATCAGAGCTGCCTCCTGGTGTTATTACTGCAACAATATTATTTGCTATATTCCTCCATTTTAGGTGCCTTAAGTTGAAATCCCCCAGGAGCAAGATGTTGGGTGCAGGAGCTGGAAGATTTTCCAGACAGTGGTCAATTTTTAACAGCTGTTCCTGGAATTGCTGGGATGTTGCATCCGGAGGCTTGTAGACTACCACAATGACTAGGTTTTGGTTCTCGACCTTTACTGCTAAAACTTCCACTACATCATTTGAGGCATTAAGCAGTTCTGTGCAAACAAGTGACTCTGCAATGTACAGGCCAACCCCCCCCCCCTTTTGCCTGTTCACTCTGTCACATCTGTATAGGTTGTAACCTGGGATCCATATTTCGTTGTCTAAGTGATCCTTTATGTGGGTCTCAGTGAAAGCCACGAACATTGCCTTTGCCTCTGCAAGCAGTCCACGGATGAAAGGTATTTTGTTGTTTGTTGCTGGCTTTAGACCCTGTATATTTGCAAAGAAGACTGTCATCGGACTGGTGGTATTGTTGGTACTGGGGGGGGGATTTTTTTTCCGGCATTAGTATCTGTATCTGTTGGTTTGGAGTGGAGGCCATCGACTGTGGTTCCACTCCAGGAATGACTTGATTTGGTGTACAATTTCTGCCATTTCCTGCCAGTTTTTTCCTTCCTGGCACTAAAAAACCTCTCCCTCTTGAGTGGCTGTGGCTACCCAGGTTTTCCCATGGCCTGGATGTTTTGTATCTTTTTGTCCCCTTTAGATGGTGTGCCTGGCAATTTAAGTTATAGCACAGTCTTTCCTGTACTGAAGAGGTACACATTTCAGGGTGAAAAAGCTTACAGGAAGGGAGTTTGCATTTTCCTGTTGTCATATGGGCACGGCATTTTCTAGGGTGGTCATAGTTGCACGTCCCATCTGTTTTTCCAGATTTCCCATGTCTGCAGATACCAAGTGCATAGTATGTGCACAGGCTTGGTTTCCGTTTGCCTTGGGTTTCTGTGACTGTATTCCCTGTTGGTGCATGTTTACCTGTCTTATTCCTATCTTCCCTAGCACCAACAATGGAGCTCCCACCAGTTGTTTTTGGTAATATATCCTCACTATTGCTAGTGGAGTCCTCTTGTTTGCTATTTCCTGTTGTATTTCTTGTTTGCAATATTGGTTTTATCTTATGTTTGACTACACTTGTTTCCCCACTACGGCTCCTGTCCCCTATGAGGTCATTTATATGCATTCCTTCCTGCGTATAATTCCCGACTACCTGGACAAAATCTTCAGCTTCACCATTACTGTCTCCCAGGACAGCACCTCCAGCTTCACCATTACTGTCTCCCAGGACAGCACCTCCAGCTTCACCATTACTGTCTCCCAGGACAGCACCTCCAGCTTCACCATTACTGTCTCCCAGGACAGCACCTCCAGCTTCACCATTACTGTCTCCCAGGACAGCATCTCCAACTTCACCATTACTGTCTCCCAGGACAGCATCTCAAGCTTCACCATTACTGTCTCCCAGGACAGCACCTCCAGCTTCACCATTTCTGTCTCCCAGGACAGGACCTCCAGCTTCACCATTACTGTCTCCCAGCACAGCACCTCCAGCTTCACTATTACTGTCTCCCAGGACAGCACCTCCAGCTTCACCATTACTGTCTCCCAGGACAGCACTATCAGCCCCACATTTACTGACTACCAGGACGTCACCTCCAGCATTACAGTTTCTAACTACATGGCCAGTATCAAGGGCAGTACCATTCAGCCCAGACTTTTTATGTTCCCATCTGTTGTAGAAAGCTTCCAGGTTGTCTATGAAAGCAGCTTTGATGTTGACCTCTTTTAATACCCTTGTGATTTTAGTCCACAGATTTATCTCCTTTGGGCATACCCAAAAACACTTCCCTGTTTTAATACTGCTTGTAGCTAGTTCTTGGATATCTGCACAAGGGGCGTGACACCAATTTCCACAAAAATTATAATTTATCCATGTGGAAGCCCGTTTGTTAGATTTATTGCAGACTAAACACAGCTTCATAATGATTTGAATGGTTGATTTACTGCAATTCTACTAGCAACCTCTTGAATACTCTATTAATAATCTCTTTAAGTAGTGTTGCTGTGTCGTGAGGGACGATAGTGTTGCTGTGTCGTGAGGGTGGATAGTGTTGCTGTGTCGTGAGGGGGGATAGTGTTGCTGTGTCGTGAGGGAGGATAGTGTTACTGTGTCTTGAGGGAGGATAGTGTTGCTGTGTCATGATTAAGGATAGTGTTGCTGTGTCGTTAATGAGGATAGTGTTGCTGTGTCGTGAGGGAGGATAGTGTTGCTGTGTCGTGAGGGAGGATAGTGTTGCTGTGTCGTGAGGGAGGATAGTGTTGCTGTGTTGTGGTGGGGATAGTGTTGCTGTGTCGTGAGGGAAGATAGTGTTGCTGTGTCTTGAGGGAGGATATTGTTGCTGTGTCGTGAGGGAGGATAGTGTTGCTGTGTCGTGAGGGAGGATAGTGTTGCTGTGTTGTGATGTTGATAGTGTTGCTGTGTTGTGAGGGAGGATAGTGTTGCTGTGTTGTGGTGGGGATAGTGGTGCTGTGTCGTGATGGAGGATAGTGTTGCTGTGTAGTGAGGGAGGATATTGTTGCTGTGTCGTGAGGGAGGATAGTGTTGCTGTGTCGTGAGGGATGATAGTGTTGCTGTGTCGTGAGGGAGGATAGTGTTGCTGTGTTGTGGTGGGGATAGTGTTGCTGTGTCGTGGTGGAGGATAGTGTTGTTGTGTCGTGAGGGATCATATTGTTGCTGTGTCGTGAGGGAGGATAGTGTTGCTGTGTCGTGAGGGATGATAGTGTTGCTGTGTCGTGAGGGAGGATAGTGTTGCTGTGTTGTGGTGGAGATAGTGTTGCTGTGTCGTGAGGGAGAATAGTGTTGCTGTGTCGTGAGGGAGGATAGTGTTGCTGTGTCGTGAGGGAGGATAGTGTTGCTGTGTTGTGGTGGGGATAGTGTTGCTGTGTCGTGAGGGAGGATAGTGTTGCTGTGTCGTGAGGGAGGATAGTGTTGCTTTGTTGTGGTGGGGATAGTGTTGCTGTGTCGTGAGGGAGGATAGTGTTTCTGTGTCGTGAGGGAGGATAGTGTTGCTGTGTTTTGGTGGGGATAGTGTTGCTGTGTCGTGAGGGAGAATAGTGTTGCTGCGTCGTGAGGGAGGATATTGTTGCTGTGTTGTGAGGGGGAAAGTGTTGCTGTGTCGTGAGTGAAGATAGTGTTGCTGTGTCGTGAGTGAGGATAGTGTTGCTGTGTTGTGGTGGGGATAGTGTTGCTGTGTCGTGAGGGAGGATAGTGTTGATGTGTCGTGAGGGAGTTTACCTGGAGTTTACCTGGAGAGAGTTCCGGGGGTCAACGCCCCCGCGGCCCGGTCTGTGACCAAGCCTCCTGGTGGATCAGAGCCTGATCAACCAGGCTGTTACTGCTGGCTGCACGCAAACCAACGTACGAGCCACAGCCCGGCTGATCAGGAACCGACTTTAGGTGCTTGTCCAGTGCCAGCTTGAAGACTGCCAGGGGTCTGTTGGTAATCCCCCTTATGTATGCTGGGAGGCAGTTGAACAGTCTCGGACCCCTGCCACTTATTGTATGGTCTCTTAACGTGCTAGTGACACCCCTGCTTTTCATTGGGCGGATGTTGCATCGTCTGCCAAGTCTTTTGCTTTCGTAGTGAGTGATTTTCGTGTGCAAGTTCGGTACTAGTCCCTCTAGGATTTTCCAGGTGTATATAATCATGTATCTCTCCCGCCTGCGTTCCAGGGAATACAGGTTCAGGAACCTCAAGTGCTCCCAGTAATTGAGGTGTTTTATCTCCGTTATGCGCGCCGTGAAGGTTCTCTGTACATTTTCTAGGTCAGCAATTTCACCTGCCTTGAAAGGTGCTGTTAGTGTGCAGCAATATTCCAGCCTAGATAGAACAAGTGACCTGAAGAGTGTCATCATGGACTTGGCATCCCTCGTTTTGAAGGTTCTCATTATCCATCCTGTCATTTTTCTAGCAGATGCGATCGATACAATGTTATGGTCCTTGAAGGTGAGATCCTCCGACATGATCACTCCCAGGTCTTTGACGTTGGTGTTTCGCTCTATTTTGTGGCCAGAATTTGTTTTGTACTCTGATGAAGATTTAATTTCCTCGTGTTTACCATATCTGAGTAATTGAAATTTCTCATCGTTGAACTTCATATTGTTTTCTGCAGCCCACTGAAAGATTTGGTTGATGTCCGCCTGGAGCCTTGCAGTGTCTGCAATGGAAGACACTGTCATGCAGATTCGGGTGTCATCTGCAAAGGAAGACACGGTGCTGTGGCTGACATCCTTGTCTATGTCAGATATGAGGATGAGGAACAAGATGGGAGCGAGTACTGTGCCTTGTGGAACAGAGCTTTTCACCGTGCCTGCCTCGGACTTTACTCTGTTGACTACTACTCTCTGTGTTCTGTTAGTGAGGAAATTATAGATCCATCGACCGACTTTTCCTGTTATTCCTTTAGCACGCATTTTGTGCGCTATTACGCCATGGTCACACTTGTCGAAGGCTTTTGCAAAGTCTGTATATATTACATCTGCATTCTTTTTGTCTTCTAGTGCATCTAGGACCTTGTCGTAGAGACATACAGGAGCAACCTGTTCTAAACCCATGTTGCCCTGGGTTGTGTAACTGATGGGTTTCTAGATGGGCGGTGATCTTACTTCTTAGGACTCTTTCAAAGATTTTTATGATATGGGATGTTAGTGCTATTGGTCTGTAGTTCTTTGCTGTTGCTTTACTGCCCCCTTTGTGGAGTGGGGCTATGTCTGTTGTTTTTAGTAACTGTGGGACGACCCCCGTGTCCATGCTCCCTCTCCATAGGATGGTAAAGGCTCGTGATAGGGGCTTCTTGCAGTTCTTGATGAACACGGAGTTCCATGAGTCTGGCCCTGGAGCAGAGTGCATGGGCATGTCATTTATCGCCTGTTCGAAGTCATTTGGCGTCAGGATAACATCAAATAAGCTTGTGTTAACCAAATTCTGTGGCTCTCTCATAAAAAATTCATTTTGATCTTCGACTCTCAGTCTGGTTAGTGGCTTGCTAAAAACTGAGTCATATTGGGACTTGAGTAGCTCACTCATTTCCTTGCTGTCATCTGTGTAGGACCCATCTTGTTTAAGTAAGGGCCCAATACTGGACGTTGTTCTCGACTTTGATTTGGCATAGGAGAAGAAATACTTTGGGTTTCTTTCGATTTCATTTATGGCTTTTAGTTCTTCCCGTGATTCCTGACTCCTATAAGATTCCTTTAGCTTAAGTTCGATGTTTGCTATTTCTCTGACCAGTGTCTCCCTACGCATTTCAGATAGATTGACCTCTTTTAGCCACTTTGTTATTCTTTTCCGTCGCCTGTAAAGAGAGCGCCTGTCTCTTTCTCTTTTACATCTTCTCCTCTTTTTTCTTAGAGGAATAAGTCTTGTGCATACATCGAGTGCCACCAAGTTAATCTGTTCTAGGCATAAGTTGGGGTCTGTGTTGCTTAGTATATCTTCCCAGCTTATATCGGTTAGGACTTGGTTTACTTGGGCCCACTTTATGTTTTTGTTATTGAAGTTGAATTTGGTGAATGCTCCCTCGTGACTAATCTCATTTTGTCGGTCTGGGGCTCTGCGCATACATGTCTGAACCTCAATTATGTTGTGATCTGAGTATATTGTTTTTGATATGGTGACATTTCTTATCAGATCATCATTGTTAGTGAAGATGAGGTCTAGTGTATTCTCCATTCTAGTAGGCTCTATTATTTGCTGGTTTAAATTGAATTTTGTGCAGAGATTTAAAAGCTCGTGTGAGTGTGAGTTTTCATCAGAGCTGCCTCCTGGTGTTATTACTGCAACAATATTATTTGCTATATTCCTCCATTATAGGTGCCTTAAGTTGAAATCCCCCAGGAGCAAGATGTTGGGTGCAGGAGCTGGAAGATTTTCCAGACAGTGGTCAATTTTTAACAGCTGTTCCTGGAATTGCTGGGATGTTGCATCCGGAGGCTTGTAGACTACCACAATGAATAGGTTTTGGTTCTCGACCTTTACTGCTAAAACTTCCACTACATCATTTGAGGCATTAAGCAGTTCTGTGCAAACAAGTGACTCTGCAATGTACAGGCCAACCCCCCCCTTTTGCCTGTTCACTCTGTCACATCTGTATAAGTTGTAACCTGGGATCCATATTTTGTTGTCTAAATGATCCTTTATGTGGGTCTCAGTGAAAGCCACGAACATTGCCTTTGCCTCTGCAAGCAGACCACGGATGAAAGGTATTTTGTTGTTTGTTGCTGGCTTTAGACCCTGTATATTTGCAAAGAAGACTGTCATCGGACTGGTGGTATTGTTGGTACTGGCGGGGGGGGATTTTTTTCCGGCATTAGTATCTGTATCTGTTGGTTTGGAGTGGAGGCCATCGACTGTGGTTCCACTCCAGGAATGACTTGATTTGGTGTACAATTTCTGCCATTTCCTGCCAGTTTTTTCCTTCCTGGCACTAAAAAACCTCTCCCTCTTGAGTGGCTGTGGCTACCCAGGTTTTCCCATGGCCTGGATGTTTTGTATCTTTTTGTCCCCTTTAGATGGTGTGCCTGGCAATTTAAGTTATAGCACAGTCTTTCCTGTACTGAAGAGGTACACATTTCAGGGTGAAAAAGCTTACAGGAAGGGAGTTTGCATTTTCCTGTTGTCATATGGGCACGGCATTTTCTAGGGTGGTCATAGTTGCACGTCCCATCTGTTTTTCCAGATTTCCCATGTCTGCAGATACCAAGTGCATAGTATGTGCATAGGCTTGGTTTCCGTTTGCCTTGGGTTTCTGTGACTGTATTCCCTGTTGGTGCATGTTTACCTGTCTTATTCCTATCTTCCCTAGCACCAACAATGGAGCTCCCACCAGTTGTTTTTGGTAATATATCCTCACTATTGCTAGTGGAGTCCTCTTGTTTCCTATTTCCTGTTGTATTTCTTGTTTGCAATATTGGTTTTATCTTATGTTTGACTACACTTGTTTCCCCACTACGGCTCCTGTCACCTATGAGGTCATTTATATGCATTCCTTCCTGCGTATAATTCCCGACTACCTGGACAAAATCTTCAGCTTCACCATAACTGTCTCCCAGGACAGCACCTCCAGCTTCACCATTACTGTCTCCCAGGACAGCACCTCCAGCTTCACCATTACTGTCTCCCAGGACAGCACCTCCAGCTTCACCATTACTGTCTCCCAGGACAGCACCTCCAGCTTCACCATTACTGTCTCCCAGGACAGCATCTCCAACTTCACCATTACTGTCTCCCAAGACAGCATCTCCAGCTTCACCATTACTGTCTCCCAGGACAGCACCTCCAGCTTCACCATTACTGTCTCCCAGGACAGCACTATCAGCCCCACATTTACTGACTACCAGGACGTCACCTCCAGCCTTACAGTTTCTGACTACATGGCCAGTATCAAGGGCAGTACCATTCAGCCCAGACTTTTTATGTTCCCATCTGTTGTAGAAAGCTTCCAGGTTGTCTATGAAAGCAGCTTTGATGTTGACCTCTTTTAATACCCTTGTGATTTTAGTCCACAGATTTATCTCCTTTGGGCATACCCAAAAACACTTCCCTGTTTTAATACTGCTTGTAGCTAGTTCTTGGATATCTGCACAAGGGGCGTGACACCAGTTTCCACAAAAATGATAATTTATCCATGTGGAAGCCCGTTTGTTTGATTTATTGCAGACTACACACAGCTTCATAATGATTTGAATGGTTGATTTACTGCAATTCTACTAGCAACCTCTTGAATGCTCTATTAATAATCTCTTTAAGTAGTGTTGCTGTGTCGTGAGGGAGGATAGTGTTGCTGTGTCGTGAGGGAGGATAGTGTTGCTGTGTCGTGAGGGAGGATAGTGTTGCTGTGTCGTGAGGGAGGATAGTGTTACTGTGTCTTGCGGGAAGATAGTGTTGCTGTCTCATGAGGAAGGATAGTGTTGCTGTGTCGTTAATAAGGATAGTGTTGCTGTGTCGTGAGGGAGGATAGTGTTGCTGTGTCGTGAGGGAGGATAGTGTTGCTGTGTCGTGAGGGAGGATAGTGTTGCTGTGTTGTGGTGGGGATAGTGTTGCTTTGTCGTGAGGGAAGATAGTGTTGCTGTGTCTTGAGGGAGGATATTGTTGCTGTGTCGTGAGGGAGGATAGTGTTGCTGTGTCGTGAGGGAGGATAGTGTTACTGTGTCTTGAGGGAAGATAGTGTTGCTGTGTCATGAGGAAGGATAGTGTTGCTGTGTCGTTAATGAGGATAGTGTTGCTGTGTCGTGAGGGAGGATAGTGTTGCTGTGTCGTGAGGGAGGATAGTGTTGCTGTGTCGTGAGGGAGGATAGTGTTGCTGTGTTGTGGTGGGGATAGTGTTGCTGTGTCGTGAGGGAAGATAGTGTTGCTGTGTCTTGAGGGAGGATATTGTTGCTGTGTTGTGAGGGAGGATAGTGTTGCTGTGTTGTGGTGGGGATAGTGTTGCTGTGTTGTGATGTTGATAGTGTTGCTCTGTTGTGAGGGAGGATAGTGTTGCTGTGTTGTGATGTTGATAGTGTTGCTCTGTTGTGAGGGAGGATAGTGTTGCTGTGTCGTGAGGGAGGATATTGTTGCTGTGTCGTGAGGGAGGATAGTGTTGCTGTGTCGTGAGGGATGATAGTGTTGCTGTGTCGTGAGGGATGATAGTGTTGCTGTGTTGTGGTGGGGATAGTGTTGCTGTGTCGTGATGGAGGATAGTGTTGTTGTGTCGTGAGGGAGGATATTGTTGCTGTGTCGTGAGGGAGGATAGTGTTGCTGTGTCGTGAGGGATGATAGTGTTGCTGTGTCGTGAGGGAGGATAGTGTTGCTGTGTTGTGGTGGGGATAGTGTTGCTGTGTCGTGAAGGAGAATAGTGTTGCTACGTCGTGAGGGAGGATATTGCTGCTGTGTCGTGAGGGAGGATAGTGTTGCTGTGATGTGGTGGGGATAGTGTTGCTGTGTCGTGAGGGAGGATAGTGTTGCTGTGTCGTGAGGGAGGATAGTGTTGCTGTGTTGTGGTGGGGATAGTGTTGCTGTGTCGTGAGGGAGGATAGTGTTTCTGTGTCGTGAGGGAGGATAGTGTTGCTGTGTTGTGGTGGGGATAGTGTTGCTGTGTCTTGAGGGAGAATAGTGTTGCTGCGTCGTGAGGGAGGATATTGTTGCTGTGTTGTGAGGGGGAAAGTGTTGCTGTGTCGTGAGTGAAGATAGTGTTGCAGTGTCGTGAGTGAGGATAGTGTTGCTGTGTTGTGGTGGGGATAGTGTTGCTGTGTCGTGAGGGAGGATAGTGTTGCTGTGTCGTGAGGGAAGATAGTGTTGCTGTGTCTTGAGGGAGGATATTGTTGCTGTGTCGTGAGGGAGGATAGTGTTGCTGTGTCGTGAGGGAGGATAGTGTTGCTGTGTTGTGATGTTGATAGTGTTGCTGTGTTGTGAGGGAGGATAGTGTTGCTGTGTTGTGGTGGGGATAGTGTTGCTGTGTCGTGATGGAGGATAGTGTTGCTGTGTCGTGAGGGAGGATATTGTTGCTGTGTCGTGAGGGAGGATAGTGTTGCTGTGTCGTGAGGGATGATAGTGTTGCTGTGTCGTGAGGGAGGATAGTGTTGCTGTGTTGTGGTGGGGATAGTGTTGCTGTGTCGTGATGGAGGATAGTGTTGTTGTGTCGTGAGGGAGGATATTGCTGCTGTGTCGTGAGGGAGGATAGTGTTGCTGTGTTGTGGTGGGGATAGTGTTGCTGTGTCGTGAGGGATGATAGTGTTGCTGTGTCGTTAGGGAGGATAGTGTTGCTGTGTTGTGGTGGGGATAGTGTTGCTGTGTCGTGAAGGAGAATAGTGTTGCTACGTCGTGAGGGAGGATATTGTTGCTGTGTCGTGAGGGAGGATAGTGTTGCTGTGTTGTGGTGGGGATAGTGTTGCTGTGTCGTGAGGGAGGATAGTGTTGCTGTGTCGTGAGGGAGGATAGTGTTGCTGTGTTGTGGTGGGGATAGTGTTGCTGTGTCGTGAGGGAGGATAGTGTTTCTGTGTCGTGAGGGAGGATAGTGTTGCTGTGTTGTGGTGGGGATAGTGTTGCTGTGTCGTGAGGGAGAATAGTGTTGCTGCGTCGTGAGGGAGGATATTGTTGCTGTGTTGTGAGGGGGAAAGTGTTGCTGTGTCGTGAGTGAAGATAGTGTTGCTGTGTCGTGAGTGAGGATAGTGTTGCTGTGTTGTGGTGGGGATAGTGTTGCTGTGTCGTGAGGGAGGATAGTGTTGCTGTGTCGTGAGGGAGGATATTGTTGCTGTGTCGTGAGGGAGGATAGTGTTGATGTGTCGTGAGGGAGTTTACCTGGAGTTTACCTGGAGAGAGTTCCGGGGGTCAACGCCCCCGCGGCCCGGTCTGTGACCAAGCCTCCTGGTGGATCAGAGCCTGATCAACCAGGCTGTTACTGCTGGCTGCACGCAAACCAACGTACGAGCCACAGCCCGGCTGATCAGGAACCGACTTTAGGTGCTTGTCCAGTGCCAGCTTGAAGACTGCCAGGGGTCTGTTAGTAATCCCCCTTATGTGTGCTGGGAGGCAGTTGAACAGTCTCGGAACCCTGCCACTTATTGTATGGTCTCTTAACGTGCTAGTGACACCCCTGCTTTTCATTGGGCGGATGTTGCATCGTCTGCCAAGTCTTTTGCTTTCGTAGTGAGTGATTTTCGTGTGCAAGTTCGGTACTAGTCCCTCTAGGATTTTCCAGGTGTATATAATCATGTATCTCTCCCGCCTGCGTTCCAGGGAATACAGGTTCAGGAACCTCAAGCGCTCCCAGTAATTGAGGTGTTTTATCTCCGTTATGCGCGCCGTGAAGGTTCTCTGTACATTTTCTAGGTCAGCAATTTCACCTGCCTTGAAAGGTGCTGTTAGTGTGCAGCAATATTCCAGCCTAGATAGAACAAGTGACCTGAAGAGTGTCATCATGGGCTTGGCATCCCTCGTTTTGAAGGTTCTCATTATCCATCCTGTCATTTTTCTAGCAGATGCGATCGATTCAATGTTATGGTCCTTGAAGGTGAGATCCTCCGACATGATCACTCCCATGTCTTTGACGTTGGTGTTTCGCTCTATTTTGTGGCCAGAATTTGTTTTGTACTCTGATGAAGATTTAATTTCCTCGTGTTTACCATATCTGAGTAATTGAAATTTCTCATCGTTGAACTTCATATTGTTTTCTGCAGCCCACTGAAAGATTTGGTTGATGTCCGCCTGGAGCCTTGCAGTGTCTGCAATGGAAGACACTGTCATGCAGATTCGGGTGTCATCTGCAAAGGAAGACACGGTGCTGTGGCTGACATCCTTGTCTATGTCAGATATGAGGATGAGGAACAAGATGGGAGCGAGTACTGTGCCTTGTGGAACAGAGCTTTTCACCGTGCCTGCCTCGGACTTTACTCTGTTGACTACTACTCTCTGTGTTCTGTTAGTGAGGAAATTATAGATCCATCGACCGACTTTTCCTGTTATTCCTTTAGCACGCATTTTGTGCGCTATTACGCCATGGTCACACATGTCGAAGGCTTTTGCAAAGTCTGTATATATTACATCTGCATTCTTTTTGTCTTCTAGTGCATCTAGGACCTTGTCGTAGAGACAGACAGGAGCAACCTGTTCTAAACCCATGTTGCTCTGGGTTGTGTAACTGATGGGTTTCTAGATGGGGGGTGATCTTACTTCTTAGGACTCTTTCAAAGATTTTTATGATATGGGATGTTAGTGCTATTGGTCTGTAGTTCTTTGCTGTTGCTTTACTGCCCCCTTTGTGGAGTGGGGCTATGTCTGTTGTTTTTAGTAACTGTGGGACGACCCCCGTGTCCATGCTCCCTCTCCATAGGACGGTAAAGGCTCGTGATAGGGGCTTCTTGCAGTTCTTGATGAACACGGAGTTCCATGAGTCTGGCCCTGGAGCAGAGTGCATGGGCATGTCATTTATCGCCTGTTCGAAGTCATTTGGCGTCAGGATAACATCAAATAAGCTGTGTTAATCAAATTCTGTGGCTCTCTCATAAAAAATTCATTTTGATCTTCGACTCTCAGTCTGGTTAGTGGCTTGCTAAAAACTGAGTCATGTTGGGACTTGAGTAGCTCACTCATTTCCTTGCTGTCATCTGTGTAGGACCCATCTTGTTTAAGTAAGGGCCCAATACTGGACGTTGTTCTCGACTTTGATTTGGCATAGGAGAAGAAATACTTTCGGTTTCTTTCGATTTCATTTATGGCTTTTAGTTCTTCCCGTGATTCCTGACTCCTATAAGATTCCTTTAGCTTAACTTCGATGTTTGCTATTTCTCTGACCAGTGTCTCCCTACGCATTTCAGATAGATTGACCTCTTTTAGCCACTCTGTTATTCTTTTCCGTCGCATGTAAAGAGAGCGCCTGTCTCTTTCTATTTTACATCTTCTCCTCTTTTTTCTTAGAGGAATAAGTCTTGTGCATACATCGAGTGCCACCAAGTTAATCTGTTCTAGGCATAAGTTGGGGTCTGTGTTGCTTAGTATATCTTCCCAGCTTATATCGGCTAGGACTTGGTTTACTTGGTCCCACTTTATGTTTTTGTTATTGAAGTTGAATTTGGTGAATGCTCCCTCGTGACTAATCTCATTTTGTCGGTCTGGGGCTCTGCGCATACATGTCTGAACCTCAATTATGTTGTGATCTGAGTATATTGTTTTTGATATGGTGACATTTCTTATCAGATCATCATTGTTAGTGAAGATGAGGTCTAGTGTATTCTCCATTCTAGTAGGCTCTATTATTTGCTGGTTTAAATTGAATTTGTGCAGAGATTTAAAAGCTCGTGTGAGTGTGAGTTTTCATCAGAGCTGCCTCCTGGTGTTATTACTGCAACAATATTATTTGCTATATTCCTCCATTTTAGGTGCCTTAAGTTGAAATCCCCCAGGAGCAAGATGTTGGGTGCAGGAGCTGGAAGATTTTCCAGACAGTGGTCAATTTTTAACAGCTGTTCCTGGAATTGCTGGGATGTTGCATCCGGAGGCTTGTAGACTACCACAATGACTAGGTTTTGGTTCTCGACCTTTACTGCTAAAACTTCCACTACATCATTTGAGGCATTAAGCAGTTCTGTGCAAACAAGTGACTCTGCAATGTACAGGCCAACCCCCCCCCCCTTTTGCCTGTTCACTCTGTCACATCTGTATAGGTTGTAACCTGGGATCCATATTTCGTTGTCTAAGTGATCCTTTATGTGGGTCTCAGTGAAAGCCACGAACATTGCCTTTGCCTCTGCAAGCAGTCCACGGATGAAAGGTATTTTGTTGTTTGCTGCTGGCTTTAGACCCTGTATATTTGCAAAGAAGACTGTCATCGGACTGGTGGTATTGTTGGTACTGAAGGGGGATTTTTTTTCCGGCATTAGTATCTGTATCTGTTGGTTTGGAGTGGAGGCCATCGACTGTGGTTCCACTCCAGGAATGACTTGATTTGGTGTACAATTTCTGCCATTTCCTGCCAGTTTTTTCCTTCCTGGCACTAAAAAACCTCTCCCTCTTGAGTGGCTGTGGCTACCCAGGTTTTCCCATGGCCTGGATGTTTTGTATCTTTTTGTCCCCTTTAGATGGTGTGCCTGGCAATTTAAGTTATAGCACAGTCTTTCCTGTACTGAAGAGGTACACATTTCAGGGTGAAAAAGCTTACAGGAAGGGAGTTTGCTTTTTCCTGTTGTCATATGGGCACGGCATTTTCTAGGGTAGTCATAGTTGCACGTCCCATCTGTTTTTCCAGATTTCCCATGTCTGCAGATACCAAGTGCATAGTATGTGCACAGGCTTGGTTTCCGTTTGCCTTGGGTTTCTGTGACTGTATTCCCTGTTGGTGCATGTTTACCTGTCTTATTCCTATCTTCCCTAGCACCAACAATGGAGCTCCCACCAGTTGTTTTTGGTAATATATCCTCACTATTGCTAGTGGAGTCCTCTTGTTTGCTATTTCCTGTTGTATTTCTTGTTTGCAATATTGGTTTTATCTTATCTTTGACTACACTTGTTTCCCCACTACGGCTCCTGTCCCCTATGAGGTCATTTATATGCATTCCTTCCTGCGTATAATTCCCGACTACCTGGACAAAATCTTCAGCTTCACCATTACTGTCTCCCAGGACAGCACCTCCAGCTTCACCATTACTGTCTCCCAGGACAGCACCTCCAGCTTCACCATTACTGTCTCCCAGGACAGCACCTCCAGCTTCACCATTACTGTCTCCCAGGACAGCACCTCCAGCTTCACCATTACTGTCTCCCAGGACAGCATCTCCAACTTCACCATTACTGTCTCCCAGGACAGCATCTCCAGCTTCACCATTACTGTCTCCCAGGACAGCACCTCCAGCTTCACCATTTCTGTCTCCCAGGACAGCACCTCCAGCTTCACCATTACTGTCTCCCAGGACAGCACCTCCAGCTTCACCATTACTGTCTCCCAGGACAGCACCTCCAGCTTCACCATTACTGTCTCCCAGGACAGCACTATCAGCCCCACATTTACTGACTACCAGGACGTCACCTCCAGCCTTACAGTTTCTGACTACATGGCCAGTATCAAGGGCAGTACCATTCAGCCCAGACTTTTTATGTTCCCATCTGTTGTAGAAAGCTTCCAGGTTGTCTATGAAAGCAGCTTTGATGTTGACCTCTTTTAATACCCTTGTGATTTTAGTCCACAGATTTATCTCCTTTGGGCATACCCAAAAACACTTCCCTGTTTTAATACTGCTTGTAGCTAGTTCTTGGATATCTGCACAAGGGGCGTGACACTAATTTCCACAAAAATGATAATTTATCCATGTGGAAGCCCGTTTGTTTGATTTATTGCAGACTACACACAGCTTCATAATGATTTGAATGGTTGATTTACTGCAATTCTACTAGCAACCTCTTGAATACTCTATTAATAATCTCTTTAAGTAGTGTTGCTGTGTCGTGAGGGAGGATAGTGTTGCTGTGTCGTGAGGGAGGATAGTGTTGCTGTGTCGTGAGGGAGGATAGTGTTGCTGTGTCGTGAGGGAGGATAGTGTTACTGTGTCTTGAGGGAGGATAGTGTTGCTGTGTCATGAGGAAGGATAGTGTTGCTGTGTCGTTAATGAGGATAGTGTTGCTGTGTCGTGAGGGAGGATAGTGTTACTGTGTCTTGAGGGAGGATAGTGTTGCTGTGTCATGAGGAAGGATAGTGTTGCTGTGTCGTTAATGAGGATAGTGTTGCTGTGTCGTGAGGGAGGATAGTATTGCTGTGTTGTGAGGTAGGGAGAATGGAACGTACGAATGGATTATTAACTAGACACACACAGGCACGAAGGGATGGCAGCCAATATTATGAGAAGCAACAGCAGAAAAACAATTATGATGCGGTTTATTTGTGTATGTATGAACTTACATTGTAATATGGAGTATACAATAGACAATACCGTGACAGAACGAGCACACAAGCCAACAGACTTGTAACCTGAACAGGAAGACATAGTTCTTGTATCAAGTATTACAGAATAGACGGACATACAAGGGTTGGACAACTTACAGAGGATTATAATCCTGTGTTATTCAGTTGTTACTTCTATTATAAACCGACAGCACTGAAATGATACTCTGAAAGAGCCAAAAATATAAGTTTTATAAATATTATTAAACCAGAGAGTTAATAACCAGGATAACCAATAAAGTCACTATGTCTGGTATATTTCAACTGGGGGCCGTTGATCCTTTTATCTAGAATTCGGCTCACAACAGACGGCTAACGCCCAGGTACCTGCTTAATGTTGGGTGAACACCCAGGTACCTACTTACTACTGCGTGAACTCCACGGGGAAAAAACGTAAACAAAGCCTAGTCAGCGCTTCTTACGCAAATATGTCGCGTCAGCGCTGTCACCATGCGTGTTATAAATGGCTGTAATTCCTTTTAGAAACATCGTACAAGGATAATAATTATACCAGAGTGTAGCCAGAAAGTTCAGCTATTTTTTGGTAACAATAACTCAATTTTCATATTTCTTCGAGTGTTTTCTCTCTCCACGCTCCGAAACCTTCAACTCCCCCTTACTCCTGGGTGACCAGAGGCACGGGATGTGAGGAAACACGCCCGTTTATATTTGTACTTCTATCAAATGCGAGCAGAAGACGCTACCACTGAAGCCATGATCTGCCCCACTACAATAATCTGCCCCACTACAATAGTCTGCCTTACTACCACGACCTGCACCACAACCACGACCTGCACAACCACCAAGGCATACACCACTAACATGACCTCTACCTTCGCCTCTACCTGAACTACCACTAACCTGAGCAGAGAGGACATGAAGGATCAGGTGAGGAATGTTGAATTTAATGGCTGAGAAGAAGTTGGATTGGAGAAGAACCTGCCTAGCATGGCCCAGTAGGCCTGTTGCTGTGCAGGATAACCATGAAGTTCCTTACCTGGACCTGGAGGTTACCTGGAGGTTACCTGGAGGTTATTCCGGGGATCAACGCCCCCGCGACCCGGTCCATGACCAGGCCTGCCGATGGATCAGGGCCTGATCAACCAGGCTGTTACTGCTTGCCGCACGCAGTCCAACGTACGAGCCACAGTCCGGCTGATCCGGCACTGACTTTAGGTATCTGTCCAGCTCTCTCTTGAAGGCAGCCAGGGGTTTATTGGCAATTCCCTTAATGCTTGATGGGAGGCTGTTGAAAAGTCTTGGGCCCAGGACACTTATGGTGTTTTTCCCTTAGTGTACCAATGGCGCCCCTACTTTTTATTGGGGACATTTTGCATCGCCTGCCCAGTCTTTACTTTCGTAGGGAGTGATTTCTGAATGCAGATTTGGGACCATTCCTTCCAGGATTTTCCAAGTGTAGATTATGATATATTTCTCCCTCCTGCGTTCCAGCGAGTACAAGTCAAGTGCTTCCAAGCGTTCCCAGTAGTTAAGGTGCTTGACAGAACTTATACGTGCAGTAAAGGATCTCTGTACACTCTCTAGATCTGCGATTTCACCTGCTTTGAATGGAGATGTTAATGTACAGCAGTATTCCAGCCTAGAGAGAACAAGTGATTTGAAAAGGATCATCATGGGCTTGGCATCTCTCGTTTTGAACGTTCTCATTATCCATCCTATCATTTTCTATGCACGTGCGATCGTGGCACTGTTGTGATCCTTGAAAGTGAGATCCTCAGACATTACTACTCCCAGGTCCCTTACATTATTTTTCCGCTCTATTGTATGGCCAGAGCCTGTAGTATACTCTGTTCTAGTTATTATCTCCTCCAGTTTTCCATAACGGAGTAGTTGGAATTTGTCCTCATTGAACATCATATTGTTTACCGTTGCCCACTGGAAAACTTTGTTTATATCTTCTTGGAGGTTAACCGCGTCCTCAGCAGATGACAGCCTCATGCAGATCCTAGTATCATCCGCAAAGGATGATACGGTGCTGTGATGTATATCTCTGTCTATGTCTGATATGAGGATAAGGAATAAGATGGGGGCGAGTACTGTGCCTTGTGGAACAGAGCTCTTCACTATGGCAGCCTCCGATTTAACTCTGTTGACCACTACTCTTTGTGTTCGATTTGTTAGGAAGTTGAAGATCCATCTCCCCACTTTCCCAGTTATTCCTTTAGCACGTATTTTATGGGCTATTACGCCATGATCGCATTTGTCAAATGCTTTTGCAAAGTCTGTGTATATTACATCTGCATTCTGATTTTCTTCCAGTGCATCCAAGGCCATACCATAGTGATCCAGCAGTTGTGAGAGGCAGGAGCGACCTGCCCTGAACCCATGTTGCCCTGGATTGTGCAGATTTTGGGAATCCAGGTGATTTGCAATCCTGCTTCTTAGCACTCGTTCAAAGATTTTTATGATGTGGGACGTCAGAGCTATTGGTCTATAGTTGTCAATGTTGTTTTTTTTTTTCAAAGTCTAGTGATGTTAAGGTTGTCATATTTTTTTCATATACTGACAAACTTCTGAGTCTCATTCATGAAAAATTTATTTGGTTTGTAACCTCTAGTCTGATTAACGGTTCACTAAACACAGAGTCGTATTGAGACTTCAATATCTCACACATTTTTTCGCTGTTCTCCGTACAAGTCTCATCTTGTTTAAGCAATGGCCCAATACTCGATGTAGTTTCTGCATTTTTTTTTTTTGATATAAAAAATTATTTTGGATTTCTTTCACTTTTTAATTTCTTTTAGTTCCATTAGACTCTCCTAGATCCTGTATGATTCATTTCACTTAAGTTCAGTATTTTCAGTATCTCTAATCAATGTTTCCTTCTGCATTCCAGGAAGTCTAGCACTCTTCAGAAGCTCAGTGATTCTTCGCCATCGCTTGTAGAGGGAGCATCTCTCTCTAGTTTACATCTTCTTTACATTTTTCCTTAGGGGAATGTGCCTTGAACATACTTCAACTGCCACAGACTTGATCCTTTCAAGACACTGGTTTGGATCAATGTTATTTAAGACATCTTCCCGTCATGTTTCGTTAAGGACATAAGAACATAAGAACAATGCAGAAGACCTACTGGCCCATACAAGGCAGGTCCTTATCAAAACATGATTTATTTAATCCTAATTAATGTTCTTGTTGTTAAAGCTGAATTTGGTGAAAGCACCCTTGTAACTGCATTTTGCCGGTCAGAACCCATGTTGATACAAATCTGAACGTTGATTAGGTTGTGATCTGTATTAACTGTCTTCATTATTGATATATTTCATACCAGGCCATCATTATTCGTGATAATATGGTCAAGTGTATTTTCCAGTCTTGTTGGCTCCACTATCTGCTGCCTTAAGGTGGATTTATTACAGACTGAACAGCTCATATGTGTGAGAATATTCACCTGAGTTACCTCCTGGGAATGTCTCTGTTATAACAATATTTGCTACATTCTTCCACTTTAAATGTTTTAAATTTAAGTCACTAAGCAGCAAGATGTTTGGGGTTGGAAGATTTCCAGACAGTAACCAATTTTTAAAAGTTGTTCCATGAACTGTTGGAAAGTTGCATCTGGCGGCTTACAAACAAGCACAAAGACTTGGGTTTAGGTCTCAGTCTTTACTGCCAACACTTCAACTATATCATCTATGAGGTTTAGTAATTGCAAACGAGCGACTCTATGACACACAAGACAAAATCATCCCCGTCCCGGCCTCCTTGTTGGCTATTCTTTCTATCGCATTTAAATAAGTTGTACCTTGACTCAAGAAATCGTAATGACACGATTGCAAATAAACCATACCCCCGGCCGGGATTGAAGACTCTATGACCGCGGGTTCAATCCCGGCCGGGGGTATGGTTTAAGTTGTACCTTGTTTCCATATTTCGTTTCCAAAGAGATGTTTTGCGTGGGTGTCGGTGAAAGCCTCAAACATCACATTAGACTCCACAAAGAGTCCACTGATGAAAGATATTTTATTGCTGGTGGATGGCTTAAGACCCAATATATTCGCAAATACAAATGGCGTTGCATTACTTTGTTGGGGAATTTTTTTGTTGGCATCAGTGTTTGTGGTTGTGGAAGGGGGGGGGCACTGTGCCTCCACTCCAACAAGGCTCTGAGGTGGTGGAATATTTTTGTCAGTTTTTTTCATTTTTTCTGTTTCCTGGCACTAAACAATCTCCTACGATTGAATGGTTGTTAGATTTAGATTAGATTTTGCCACCGAAGTGGCTAGTTTATTGTGCACCCCATATCCATCCTGTGGACGGTAGCGCGAGAGCATGTGGATACACAAAAGGCCTAGGAACTAGGCCCCAAAGGGTTAACAGGAATACATATGGATTTATATCTACATATCTATAGTTCACTTATCTGTTACAAGCAAATTTAGGAAATTTGCTTAGTATATCTGGTATCTTATTTTCATTAATAAGATATCTTGACATGTCACATAGGTTATTATACTGTCTGTCTCTGTATTCCTCAATAAGTGGACAATTAAGCACATAGTGTTCAAGAGAGTGACCATATGCCTGATCACATAATTTACATTTAGTTTGATCATCATCTGTGTGTCTCCCAAACTGCCAGAAGTACTTGTAACCAAGCCTAAGCCTGGCCACTACAACATCAGTCAGTCTGTTCACATTGCAAGTTGCTCCATAAACATACTTATCTACGTTCATGTTATCATAGTGGGTTATAGATCTACTCAGGCTTCTAACTGCATTCCTATAACAATCATCTTCATTATTTACTTCTCTCCTAATATTATTCCTAATGGCAGACACAGTTATACCAAAGTTATATTCTACGTTCTCCTTCTGGATACTCTTCTTGGCTAACATATCAACTTTATCATGAAGGAGTAATCCAATGTGTGATGGGATCCATAGCAATTGTACATTAATTCCTTTGTCCCTAATTTTTGAGTATCTATACCTGGCTTCCCCAAAGAGCATGTTGTTGGAGTCATTATATGAGCCAAGAGCCTTCAATGATGACATAGAATCAGTAATGATGATAGAGTCAAGCTCAGTGTCATAGGTTAGCTTTAGCGCCATTAGGATTGCAAACAATTCAGTTTGCAGTGTAGACGCCCAGTTGTTAATTCTTATGCCTAACTCAACAAATTTATTATCGTTCTTAACTAGGGAGGTGGCAACAAGAGCAGATGCAGCCCTGCCAGAAGACTCCTGTTTAGATCCATCAGTGTATATAACTTGTGATAAGTTATTACTACCAGCTAGGCGAAAAATTTCTTCTTGAGCAGTTGCTCTAACAAGAGATTTAAGGAAGGGATTACTAGCAATGAGCTTCTTGGGAGGAACTTGTAGGTATGTGATATTAAATGAACACATCTTCCATGGAGGGGTGAAATGCTCTTGTTGCCTACAGTGATACAGTTCATGCAGGTTATAAAACTTAATGCAATTGCACGTTTTCACAATCCATTTAGATCTGTGTGTATTTACCTCTAGACACTTGGTAAGATTCACTGTGACAGTGTCTGGTTCGTTTCTCAACATTCTAATACCGAGTACAGTGTTAATTTCAACAATCCTATCACTGATACTAGAAATACCAAGCTCCTTCCTCATGTTAAGAACTTTTGTAGATCTGGGACAGCCAAGAATAGTCCTGAGAGCTTCATTTTGCATTAACTCCAAGGGTCGGAGGGAACTTTCTCTAGCTAATATCAACATGGGAGCAGCATAATCAATTAAGGACCTAACATAGGCTATGTACATCATTCTCACGATTCTCACATTAGCACCATAGTTGGGATTGTAGCCAGCAACAGCTTTGAGAGCATTTAGCCTAGCTTTACATTTCTTGTTTAGTTGTGGTATAGTGGATTTGTTAAAGGGTACATCTACACCAAGATATCTGTAAGTTTTAACGTAGCTAATGATTTCACCCTGCTTGGAACGTTCTGAGCAGGTCTGGGGTTCTACATTCACGGTATGCTTTACCAATCCTCCTAGCTGCATGTGTTAGATTGCGCAGCTGTGGATCATTATAGTATTTACATTGGTTTTTATTGTTATTTATAGTGGAGGGTCTTTGTTTCCTATTCCTGCCCACTTGATCTGTGAGAACACTCTCAATAGTGGTAATTAAATCATCATTAAATTTTTGTGTGCCAGTGGGCTCGTAATTCTTATACCATTGATCCAAGTGGTTAATAAAGTTGTCTCTGTGTTCTGGTTTGAGAATAAGTTTCCTCCTTCTGTATTTAGCTCCTTGATTGCTGGAGATATGATCAAGATTGACAGTTGTTAGTTTTGGGAAGTGATCAGATAGAAGATCATCAACTACGACAGAGTCATGCATCGTATATGATGTATTAAATCCAAGACACAGATCTAGTATGCCACCATATATGTGAGTAGGCTCAGTAGTGCCCACAATTCGAACATTATCATGCTCATTCAGCAATCTCATTAGTTTAGTTCCATTGGTGTTTGTAATAGACCCACCAATATTCTTATGTCTGGCATTAAAATCTCCAAGAATGATGGTAGGTTCACTATTGATGCGATCTGGTAAAGCATCAGGTCGAAGCTGGTTCGCTGGGGCATAGAGATTAAAAATGTTTATGGAAAAATCGCCTGCATATACTTTGACACCATGATACTGCATGTTAACTCGACTCTGCAAGGAAAGGAGTGAATGTGGCAAGTTCTTTCTGACATACATCACACAACAGTTGGTTGACCTTAGGTTATAAGCTGCATATCCAGGCAAGTTTGGTGGAGGTGCTCCATCTTTCAATCTACATTCCTGCAAACAGATGACATCAATATTCTTGGTTGCACTAATATGATGTAAGTCAGGCAACCGCTTCCTGATGGAAGCAATGTTCCATGAAAAGATTTGTAATGTATCCATTGTAGTGAGTTATTACAATCTCTTGCTCATAAGATGGTAAAACTATTATGCTTTGACTGCAGTGTGCAGACACTTAAGAGCAAATAGCATAGTTTGTACGTCTTTATCTTCAGAACCTTTATTTTTAAGCATTTTTCGGCATTTTGGCAGCCAGTTATGAGGCAAGTTTTGAAGGCAAGAGTTATGGGCTTCTTTCTCACAAATTGCTGGAAGCTGAACGGGGATTGCTGCACTTTTGACATCATCACCATGCTCAAGAGCATCATCCTGATTACATATATTTATTAAACTTGTCAGGATCTGTTCAAGATGCTCAATTTTTTTCTGGAAATTTGTTATAATATGAGGAAGGTCAGGCGAATCCAATGCCTCTCCGGAGGATGGCACTTCTGGGTTAGTGCTTTCTTTAACACCTATCACCTTAACAGGTACCATGGTTACATTAGTGTTTCATCATTCATTGCAGGTAGGTCCTGTGCATCTGACTCATCTCCAATTTCCAGGGAGGTTACCTGTGTGGTGTCCGTCTGACTGTTGTAGTTGTGTGTATTGGGAGAAATGACAAACTCATCCCCATATTCAGGTGTAGCCATAGGTATCTGTAGTGGCTGACCAGTAGTTCCATATGTGCTAGCAGGGATGGCTAGCTCCTCCACAGCTGGTGTGTGTGATGGCATTCTGGTATCACCAGAATTGTTTGCAGTGAGGTGGGGTTCTTGCACACTTTGCAGAGGTTCAGTCTCAGATCTGGCTGTGGTAGACTGGATGGCCCCATCCTCAGTTACTATTACAACCTAGGATTTCAAATGGCCTGTTATCCCAGGTGTAATGGGAGCAAATAAACACAGTAGAAAAAGTTTAGACTTATATTATCCTTCACCAATTATAACAGCAATATGTACACTATGTACAGTGATAAATATAGTGCACTCCACGGTAAGCAAGGCAGAAATAGAAGCCACAAGATAGCAGACCGTGCTTCAACCAGCTCTAGAGTGGGAATGACAAGGGCAGACAGGAGAGCGGTATCCACATAACCTCTGCGATTGTCAATCCCACCTTCTTATTGGCTAGAACCTGGTCACTAGTTGAACGATGGGGCCCCATCATCAACTCTTAGCAACCTGGTTCGCTGGTTGGGGGAGATAGCCTGTAAATGAGGGTGTGTCCATGCGCCGAATAAAGGTTACGTACTCTTTGCATGCCACACCCCCACCCCCGAGAAGGCTCAGGATTAGGCTGCCACCTCCCAGTGGTAACCGTGCCGCCATGGCACAAAATAATGGGACCGCCTATCCTCTCCACCATCCCACTCTTAGATAGAGCTCAGCTTTCCTAGTGACCAAAAGCCAAACCCTAAACTCAGAGTGAGACAGCAGTCAGATAGGCCAACATAGGTCCAAGATACAAGCGGACGGTAGCCCGTATCCCCTCACTAAAAAAAAACCCCCACATCAGGGGATAAAAAAAAAGAGCTTGAAAGGGGGGTTACCACAAATACATCCTAACCTAAATAAAATATTAAACTAGACTCTTGACAAAGAGTCTGCCAACACATTTTCTTTGCCGGCAATGTACTGAATTTTGAAATTGTAGGGCTGCAGCCTGAGCGTCCAACGCATAAGCCTTGTGTTGTGATTCTTCATGGCTTGGAGATAGACTAACGGGTTGTGATCACTGTAGACTGTGACCACCTGCGATGTCTGGCCCACATAAACATCGAAATGTTCCAAAGCCAGTACCAGCGCGAGGGCTTCTTTTTCAATGGTAGAGTAAGCTCTCTGATGTGGCTGGAACTTGGCTGAAAAGTATGCTACAGGCTGCAACTCCTTGTTCCCGATTTGTAATAGTACCGCCCCAACCCCAGACTCACAAGCATCAACCTGTAATGAAAAAGGTTTGGAGAAGTCTGGAGACAGGAGAATGGGTGCAGAGCACAATAATCTTTTTGCTTTATTAAAAGCAGTGTTACAATCTGACGTCCAATTAAAGGGAACTTTATGACTGGTAAGAGAGGTAAGAGGGGCTACAATATCTGAGAAATTCTTACAGAATCTTCTGTAAAATCCTATCATGCCTAGGAAACGTTGAAGAGATTTCCTATCATGAGGAACTGGATAATCTTTAATCGAAAGAACTTTAGCAAGTTTAGGTGCAACATTACCACTACCTACTTCATGGCCTAGAAAAGTGATAGTGGCCTGGCCAAAGGAAGATTTAGATAAATTAACTGTTAATTGGGAATTCTTAAAGGTCTCAAACAGAGCTTTAAGTCTAAGTAGGTGTTGATCCCAAGTATCAGACACCACAACAATATCATCTAGGTATGCTGCCGTGCCTTCAAGTCCTTTAATAGCCTGATGGATGAGTTTCTGGAATGAAGAGGGGGAATTTTTCATTCCGAAGGGGGTAACTGTATACTGATAATGACCTCCTGGAATTACGAAGGCAGAGATTTCCTTCGCCTTATCTGTCAAAGGTACCTGATAGTAACCTTTAAGGAGATCTAATTTGGACACAAAAGTAGCCTTACCCACAAAGTCAATTACGTCATCCAGACGAGGAAGAGGGTAAGCATCTGTAATTGTGACCTCGTTCACTTTACGGTAGTCTGTGCACATACGAAACCCTCCATCAGCCTTCTTTACTAGGATGCACGGTGAAGCCCATGGACTAGATGACTCCTCCACTAAACCATGTTCTAACAAGAAGTCTACTTCCTGCTGAAGTAGCCTTTGCTTTTCAGGATTAGCTCTGTAGGGGGAGAGTTTAATTGGTTTAGATTTTCCCACATCTACATCATGGTAACCTAACGTACATTTTTTCGGCACATCCGAAAAAATATTAGGATATGACTGTAGAAGCTCAGTTAAATTGGTTGCTTGTATTTCAGATAATCCATCCATTAAAGGGCTAGGATCCTTGAGGAGGACAGAATTGGAAAGTTTAGTATTAATTTCAGAGATAGAGTGCAAAGAGTCAGAGTCGTCCTCAGAGGTAGAGGACAGAGTCATTACTGGGACTTTATCTGGTGTATGAAAGGCCTTGATTTGATTAATGTGGTAAGTTTTTGTTTTTGAGGTCTTACCAATGGGAGCTACCACATAATTTAAATCAGATAATCTACTTACTATCTGCATAGGTCCCGTAAATCTAGCTTTCAAGGTGTGGCCAGGTATAGGTTCCTGCACCAACACCTTGTCTCCTGGATGGAAGGAGCGGAATTGTGCACTTTTGTCATACCTCTGTTTCATCTTACTTTGAGCTATCTTTAGGTTAGCCGTGGCTAACTCACGTGCCACCTGCAACCTTGAAGACGGGTTGTAGAGTGCTGAGCTTACGTCTTCTCCCATCCATCCTTCTTTGAGCACCCGAAGAGGACCTCGTACATTGTGCCCAAAGATCAGCTCAAACGGACTATACCCTGTAGACTCTTGCACCGTCTCTCGTACTGAGAATAGCAACAACGGTAGAGATTCATCCCAATCTGTCGGAAAGTGCATGCAAAAACTTCTCATCATTGTTTTTAATGTTTGGTGGAATCTTTCCAAGGCGCCTTGGGACTGAGGGTGATAGGCAGTGGATAAGTTGTGAATTATCCCTAACCTAGTTAATACTTCCCTAAATGCTTTGGCAGTGAAGTTAGTACCTTGATCACTTTGTATAGTTTTAGGAATGCCAAAACAAGAAATGAATTTTGTTAAAGCTTTGAGAATAGCTTTAGTATTGATACTACGCATAGGGATTGCTTCAGGATATCTGGTTACTTTATCCATAATTGTAAATAAATACTGATTTCCAGACTTTGACTTAGGTAGTGGACCTACACAATCTATAATTAAATCTGCAAAAGGTTCTCCATCAGCAGGTATGGGTTGGAGAGGTGCAGGTTTAATGGAATGTCCAGGTTTCCCAACTTGCTGACATTCTCGGCAACACCTAATATGATTCTTCACATCTTTCTTTAATTTTGGCCAATAAAATTCTTTTGTGATTCTATACAAGGTTTTTGTAATTCCTAAGTGACCTCCTAATGACGTATTATGAGCTATATTTAATATCTGAGGTCTATACTTGGTTGGAACCACTAACCTGTCGTATAATTGCCGGCCCTCTATCTCCTTACCAGTCTCAGTGCATACCAAATAATCATTTTTAACTTCATACTTGACTGGATGACCCAAAGAGGATTTACCCATGGCTGCCTCAAAAGCGAATTTTAAAGAAGGGTCCTTTCGTTGTTCCTCCCGGAAGGACAGTCCCTCGGGCATGGAAACAGAGACATCTGGGAATCCTGCAACCTGGGAATAGGAAGGCTTGATCGGGGTCTGTTCACTTGATTTACGAGACTCCGGCCGGTGTGTCTCATAAAACAACGTGGCTATTCCGAGATCGGAGTCGTCCAAGGATAGGTCAACATTCTCCCCAGACAACCCTTGGGATGTTGCCCGAGTTATGGCCAACACTGGAGAAGCATTAATCATTATAGGTTCAGGACACGAAGTAACAGTAGTAATGTTATTACCCAGTAATAACATGGCATTTTTCATGGGAAATCCTTTTGAGATACCTACAGTCAAGTACCCAGTGTAATATTTGCACTGTACATAAATTTTATGCAAAGGAACTGAATATATAGCTCCTCCGTAAGCTTCCAATAAAACTGAGGAATTCAAGGAAGTATTCTCTGAAAGGGGTAATATTCCTTCTCTGACAAGTGAGCAATATGCTCCAGTATCTCTAAAGGTATTTACTTTAGTTGGTTCTGAGTTTTCCTGAAGGGAAATAAGACTTTCGCAATAATAAGGGGCCATACCTTTTTCTACTTCTCTAGGGGACATGTTACTAGGGATATTAGAGATTTTCCCGATGGGTTGAGGTTTTTGAGGGCAGTTGGAACTGATGTGACCTACTTTATTGCATCTGAAGCAGACGACAGGCTTGCCCTTTACTCCCTGATGACGTTGCAAGTGGTGTCGTTCTGGCTGGTGCCTCTCTGGATATTGTTGTCGAGATGCTCCATAAGTAGTTTGCCTCTCCGCAGGGGGACCATATGTTGAGAAGCGTGGCTCACCAGGTGACTTATTTGGATGACGTAGACGCTCTCCCTCCTGCTGGCACTTCATTCTCCAATGTTGTCGATCTCTGCTCACGCCAGACTGTTGAAAAGAGAGACAGGACCGCTCGGACAAGGAGCGGTTCGTTTCGAAGGTATCAGCCAACCTGGCCGCCTCCAATGCAGTGGTTAAGTCACGATCCTGCAGAAAGACACGAACCTCTGGTCCCACAGACTCCAGCAGGTTATCAATCAGAATAAGCTGCACCAGCTCCTCAAAGTTAGAGACACCACTCGCTTTATACCAGCTGGTAAAAGCTTTGGTTTGCTGTCTCACAAAGTCCACCAGGGATTGACCAAGCTGCCGCCTGTTCAATTTGAAGGTCTTACGATATTTAGCTGGGATACATGTATATGCTCCCAACACTGTGGTCTTCACTACTTGATAATCAGAGAATTCAGCGTCAGTTAATACCGACGTAAATTCCTGTGCCTTACCCAATAATGCTGTATGAACCAACGCTGCCCAGTGCTGTTCCGGCCACCTCAAGGCTCGAGCCTGATTTTCGAAGCTTTCGAAAAATTGCTCTGGTTCGGCCTCATTGAAGCGGGGAACAAGCTGTACTGCTTTTTGTAAACTGAAATCGTTTACAGAATGCGAAAACTGCCTCCTTTCTCTTTCCCTATCAAATTCTTCCCTTGCGAATGCTCTCTGTTCCCTAGTTTGCTCAAGATTGATTTTTGCCAGCTCAAGTGCCAACGACGCTGATTCACCCTGAGACAACCCAGCTGCACTATACTGACCATTTTGCTCCGTAGGTATATCATCTTCCTCCTGCGAGAACATAGTAGTTTTTGCCCTAGCTCCCGTAGAGGGAGGAGTTTGATGTGCCATCTCTTCTTCAATAAGTATGTCAGCAATAAGTGAACGCAGTTGCGCAGCTGTAAGAGTGCGTTTATAGGGAATGCCAATGGAACGAGCAATTTGCCAACAACGCTGTAGAGACAATTTAGGTAGGTTATGCAAAGTATATGCCGACACCAGGCGTCTGACTCGTCTAGGTGGCATAAGTTATTCGCTATGCACAGTACGAATACCCCAACGTAACACGTTAATTTGCAGAACACGCTTAGCTATGCACAGTACGATTGCAGAATACGCATACAAGCAAAGCCGACTGCACACAAGATTGACCGTAGCGAAGCGAGCACACTGAACAAGCTAGTAGCGAGCTGTTGAACGATCACACAATAGCAAGGCTGATCATAAGCAACTGACACGCAAAATTTTTAAAGCGAAGCGAAACAGCAAGCTACACAATGTTCCTGCTACAAGCTTCACCCTAAGCTCAACCGTTTCTCTAAGTTCAGCTCTCGGACAGGCTACCCATATTACAACCTAGGATTTCAAATGGCCTGTTATCCCAGGTGTAATGGGAGCAAATAAACACAGTAGAAAAAGTTTAGACTTATATTATCCTTCACCAATTATAACAGCAATATGTACACTATGTACAGTGATAAATATAGTGCACTCCACGGTAAGCAAGGCAGAAATAGAAGCCACAAGATAGCAGACCGTGCTTCAACCAGCTCTAGAGTGGGAATGACAAGGGCAGACAGGAGAGCGGTATCCACATAACCTCTGCGATTGTCAATCCCACCTTCTTATTGGCTAGAACCTGGTCACTAGTTGAACGATGGGGCCCCATCATCAACTCTTAGCAACCTGGTTCGCTGGTTGGGGGAGATAGCCTGTAAATGAGGGTGTGTCCATGCGCCGAATAAAGGTTACGTACTCTTTGCATGCCACAGTTACCATTAAAGGACTGTTATCAGGTTTACCTCGAAGGTTGTTTGGGTTCTGACTGCAGTCCTTGTGGGAAACTGTAACCCCAACTTCTTTACAGTTAATACACTTAAATTTTTGGCTGTCAGGGCCTACTGTGCATTCTCTAGTGGAATGTTTCCCAGCACACTTACCACACCAAGAATGTAGTATTCCACAGTCTACTGCAACATGGCCATAGTGCTGGCATTTGTAACACCTACGTTTAGGGGGTAGGTACACTTCGATGTTTAGGAAACGTAAACCATGCACCCAGATATTCCGGGGGAGGGGCACAGGACCCACCCAACTGGCAATAATTTGGGATTTTCCTTTAAGTCTTTTAGGCTTGATGATATGCTCACTTAGAGTCAGATGGGATGGGTCCATGCAGAGAGGGTATCCAAAGATTACGATACTGACCCATTTTTTAAAGTGGTGAGTGTCTGATTGAGGTCGGAGCAGCTTAATATCCCCATAAGGTGTACTAAGTAGATCACTGATCAGCTCTTTATTCTGCTCCACAAACACAAAGTTGTGTGTGTTTTTCCTAAATTGGATCCTTGAGTTAGGATGCTTGTTTACAGCTTCCATTAGCCATGCACACTTAGCAGGCAGCAGGGTGTTGTCAGGGAAGTTCAGCTTAACACATTCTTCCTTTGAAGAAAGACTTCTTGCAGCCTCTGTGCACCAAGGACGTTTAGTATCACATTGTGTACGAGTCAAGTGAGTCTGACTACGTCGACGCTCTAGCCCTTTCTCACTTTTTCTCTTTTGTTTACTTTTAAAGGTCTGGAAGCTATCATCATTTCCATCACCTGCAGAAATAGGTTCCTCTATGACAGTTGCCATGTTTGCCAGTGATGATATCTGGTGTAAGACTCACAACACAAGAATTCCTCGCTTATCTTTCCCTTATAGCTTATGCAAGAGCAAATATTCACTACAAAGTCAGAAGTCCAAAATAGATCACAAGACACAAGTGCTCAAGTTCAATGAACACCTCCAACCATACTCAACCCAGACCACCACCACTCAATACGAAACACACCCCACCAAAAACACACTCAGAGACCTCTTGTATGTGTGGTAATAATATGGTACATATAATGATATAATGGATGGTACAGGCGAGGTCTTACACCATATCACAAATTACAAAGATGAACAGAGAGAGAGAGAGAGAGAGAGAGAGAGAGAGAGAGAGAGAGAGAGAGAGAGAGAGAGAGAGAGAGAGAGAGAGAGAGAGAGAGAAAGTAGGTAATATTGAGCATAAAATTAGAATTCTGACATACATCACATTAAACATGAGGTTCAAATGATAACTTCCACTTGAGATAGTTCAGGCTACTGCCACCTAATGTACCTCACTGAAATAATAATATAGCAGACATCACAATGAATGCTGAAGACAACCTCTTAACCCAACAATAGATTGTAAACAGAATTAATAAAAAAAAAAAAAAAAAAAAAAAAACTAGGTAATGTTACAATGACAATGAGATAAATCACTCTGGTTGACTTCCTTGATCCATCCTGGGTAACTCACACATTACTATGTTATACATGTATGCAAGCATAAGTGTGCAGCTGTAGATAGATGAACCAGTACCTAAACAATCTCACTTACACACGCGTTACTATGTATGACAAGTGTTACCAAGTACACCAAGTGTACACTTTATCACTTAGAATACACTTTTGTTGATGTAAATATAGGTGAGAGTGGTACACCGCTGGTCGTAATAAACACACTGAACTTCTCAAGGTCACACACTAGGCCCAGCTTCTGGAGTTACCAGCGTTTTAATGTGTTTATTATGTGTCAGTGCGTGTCTGCAGTCATTCACTTGGTGTATCAGAAGTTAAACACTACAATCCAGTTGATCAAATAGTCTAAAACAATTTACACAATGTATAACTAGAAGTATAATGATTGCAAATTGTTACTATTACAATTTTAACTAGGCGCTAGACCCACTAGATGAGATGGCAAGGAACATAGATGTTAACAGGCTGACTCTTGCTTAACACAGTTGAAAGGTAACCGAATTACTCAAGTAAGAAAGTATTCATGAAACTGAACATTATGCAGCAGTAAGCTTGTTCACAGTAAAAATACAAAGCATAAGTTACACACTCACACCACAGATCAACACTGCAATTTGAAATATTACTGGGAATTTAGCAGTAAAGTTTCAGTCTGAACGAGAAAATGTATTAGAAAACACAACAATGACACTAGGACAAGCAACTTAATTATGTAACCGTATTTAATAGTTCAGTTACACTGAGCAGAGCATGTATTACACTGATTTATCAAATGTAAGGAGTCACTACACTGAAGTACACTCTGAGCCTTTTAAAGTTTTAATACAGGCTTACAAATGACAATTAACTGTTGGGGAAAGCAGCACTTAACACTTCTAGCACACGTATGACAGATGAATGTTCACTGTGTACAAGCCAATCACCACAAGCTTATTATGTTTATAAGTGAACCTCTGGCATGTCCCACTCAAAATGTCAGCACTGCAATGCTCGTCAAATTGTTCTCAAGCCACTACAGGAAACACTGGTATGCCAGCAGCACTGCAGAACGTATACACAGACATGCTGGGCCCTAGGACAGCTATAACTGCAGGCTGCCTTAGCTTGTTCTGGCTAGCTTTTAGTGCTGCCCTCAAACTTGCTTGACTGTGCTCGCCAAGCCCGCGCCAACCACCCGGACACCTGCTTGCTTGCAGCAGGCAGGCAGGCACACAGGAGACACTCGGAAGATGAGCAGAGTGCGGCACAGAGGACACGGGCACTCAAGCACCCATGTGGTCTGGCAAAAAAAAAAAAAAAAAAAAAAAAAAAAAAAAAAAAAAAAAAAAAAAAAAAAAAAAAAAAAAAAAAACGCCTCTAGACCACAAGCAAATAGAGGCGAACGGCTGAGTTCCAAATCGAGGAAGGAGAAGGGACAAGGAAGGGATATTCACCTCGCTAGACACAGGCAATATGGGTGTAGTGGCCTGCAGGTCGCAGTGCAATTTTCAAGGTCAGTCACTGGGCCCACAGTCGTCTCGAGAGTTACCAACCCTGTACTACTTGTTAACTCCAAACCTGCAGCACTTAACACATCTAGCACACGTGTCTTGGAATGACACAAATTTTCACTACATAAGAACTAGTTCTCACAACACCAAAGGTACGGCCGGAACACTGTAGAACGTTCACAAAGGCATTCTGGGATTCAGAACAGATGTAGTCTTGGCCTTCACTGGCTGGCTTGGAGCGCTGTTTGGCCTGGATCAGCTAAACTCGCCCTTATCCCATATGTAGATAATGGCGACAAGTTAAGGGATACCGGTGAATAGGAAAGTCGAGGAAGGGACATTCACCTCACTAGACACACGCAGTATGGGTGTAAGTGGCATGCGGGTCTTAGAGTGCCATTTTCAAGGTCATCCAGCAGGCCAGACATTCCTCACTCATTTTAAGCCTACGTAGGTACTGATGGTAGCACAATGTCCTAAGTCAGCGTAATCCACTCATGCAAATAGTTACAACAAATCTGCAGCACTTGCAGAACTCACATATTCGAGTACCAGCGGGGCAGCAAAATACACCTCTACACTGCACGTCGTTGATAGAGGTGAACGGCTGAGTTTAAAGGCAGAGAGTTGTAGGTACAGGAGAACAGCAGGGGTAACTGAGCACGCACATTCGCCTTTATTCACATAGTCAATATGGGCGAAAGTCTCAGGCAGATGATGCAGTGCCTCGCTCAAGGTCACAGGCTGAGGCAGACTTCTCAAGAGTTACCAAACACTGCAATATTTGTACAGATTGTTACTCACTCCAACTTGCAAAACTTCTAGCACACCTGTCTTGGAGTGAAAGACTAATTTTCAGTGTGTGGACACCTGGGTTACCAACTCATGTAGGACTGCACACTCGTCGTTATTCCTCAGGTTGGTAAAGCGATGAGTTGTGAGCATTTTGAGAGGCACGAGTAGCAGTGGACTAGCAAAATTCGCCTCTACACTGTATGTTGATAGAGGCGAAAGGCTGAGGGGAAGCAGAGGCCTGTGAGGGCCTTTGCAAAAAGGAAGACTATTTCCAGTGTTTCACTAGGTAATTCAGTATAATTCAGTAGTGCTTCAGGATTACAACTGGTAGGCTACTAACTAGAGAAATTAAAATTTAATAAATTTATTAAGTCTAGAGGTATATTATCAAATTAAATTAAATTCAATTAATCACAGTAATCAAAATAATATTAATCTCTCTCCTATACAATAGTATTGTGCTGAAAGCACATATCACATTTATAATTCTTAAGTACCGTCTGGTACATTAACATTTAATAAGATATTACAAATATGTACAAGTAAGTGTGTATGTGTGTAAGTGCTCTAAGTAGTTCACTATGTCTCACGACTCGACTAGAGTTAAACAAGTGACTGACAAAGTCCTCACATAAACTAACTTCTTGACCGACTGGCAACCAGAACAGTCTGCTTGAACAATGAAAAGAATGCTAAGCCCAATAGCCATATAACAAGCGACTGTGACACAATCAGGATCAAGGAGATAACATAACAACACTAAGTAGGGACCATCAGCAGATCCTCCACAAAAGTTACAAAACTCCCATACTACTGAATCTAAGTTCAGCATAGGAAAAACCCTGACTGTGACAATACACAGAAACCAGTACAAATTAGGTCAGAAGCTATAGCTAAGGACCTGAGATGTTCAGAGTGTCTAAGCGACACACAACCTCAGTACAACGTCGAAAATCACTAAGTCTATACAATGTTCTGTGAACAGAGTTCTACAGAACTAACAAGAATAATGAGACAGACAATCTGTCCAACCACCAAGCGAGTCTAGAGCAGACTGAATACTTCACGAGAGGTGAGGACACCCCCCCCTCGATCACGTGATAGCCCCGTGGACAGCACAGCTCAGAAGCCGGCAGTATAACGAGCGATAAGTGATAATTACAGTAGTTTGACAATCAAGACTTGAACTGAGCACATATTATGTACATCCTAACAACATAAGTCAAATAACAATATAAAGCAATATATTTACGATTTAGCTATTATCGCCAATATAAGCAATATAAAATTATATGAAAAGATAATATACATTATATATATACATAATAATCATTGTAACCCATTCAGGGGTTGCAACACCCCCCCCCCAACACAACAGAGGGTCGCACTAGGAGTTGCATTAATGTCTTTCACATTATTACTGATTACTCATATCAATACAATTTAATATAAATATTAATCAAAGTCTCTCTTGTGCCAAGGACCTCTACAATTTCACAGCGTCTGTCACTAGGATATGCCCCTAGTACTAGGGCAGTACACAGTATCGTATCTCTGCATACTCGTGGTTATATACATCAGTGTAGAGACAGGATAGCGTAGACGAGCAGGGCACTGAGGCTCGATCATAGTAGAGGAGACTGCATTCCACTCTTAAGTAGTGGTTGTGGAATGCGAGGCAGTATGAACATCTGAGTATGAAACAACTTAAGGTGTGTAGTGAGGGGGGTCTGCGGCAGGACAGTGTTGCGTCACGCAGTACATCACCCGCACCACACTACCCACTCAACACTCAGCTTGTCTCCTCCTCACACAACAATACTGTGAATACATAAATATAATAATTAGACATGACATGAGTATATATAGTTAATATGGGCTGGAGGGATTAAGTTACTTTAATAAATTTGACATAGCAAGTAACAAAAGGTATTTGGGCATAAAATTACGTAAATTTTAAATGTGGAAGTGCCCAAATACTCGTCAAAATGTTCAAAGGACACGACAAGAGCTAGAGCCTCTTTCTCAATAGTGGCATAATTTTTCTGGTGTCGTTTAAGCTTAGATGAATAGTAACATACAGGATGGAGAATATCAGTGGATGTTGACTGTTGGAGCAGCACAGCACCCACTGCATAGCCACTCACATCTGTATGTAAAAAGAAGGGAAGATTAAAATTAGTACTTTTCGACACAGGAGCAGAGGAAAGCAGATGCTTCAACCTTTTGAACAAATCTGAACAATGTCTAGTCCAGATAAACTGAACTTTACTACTAGAGCTCATAGTGAGAGGTGTAGGTGGAGTGTGCGCTGCTGGCTTGCCTGTCACTTGACACACGTGACAATGTCGCACATGATCAACTACTGTTTCCTTCATCTTTGGCCAAGTAAAATGTTTTGCCAGTTTACCGAGTGTCTTCTTGACACCCAAATGTCCTCCTATGGGACTATTGTGAGCAAAATCAATGGCTTGTTCACGAAATGTAACTGGTAACACTACGAAATGCTTGACTGTGGTGGAAACACTATCAGCTGACAACTTACATGTATTTTTCTCCATCAGTACACCGTTACTATAATAGTAACAATTATCGAGATCCTTTGCTTCACTCTCAGTAACTGCTATATCTCTCAGTCTTTCCAGTGACTGATCAACAAACTGATCCTTGATTAAATGATCATGAGTAAGAAATTTAACATCAGTTGTGTCTTGACTAGGTTGATGACCAGGGGGAGTCAGTGTTAATGATCCTGGGCGCAGAGCATCACTAAACAACATATTCAACCCCAAATTATTGTCATCAACTAACTCAACAGGAGACAAGGATAGTTGTTGTATCTTTGACATAGCTCTAGTAATTGCGCTGAGAGGAAATAAAATAGGTTTCTCTTTACAAGCTTCAATGGCATAAATATCATCAGTGTTATTATCAATCACAAGTGGTTCTTTACATATACCAGCATGAAGGATATCGTTCCCTATCAACAAGTCCTCTGACCTGATGGGAAATACACCACTGGATATACCCACTGAAATATAACCAGTATAATAGCTTGTTTCAATATAAACTTTGTGCAGAGGCACTTTTATAACAGCCCCTCCATAGGCCTCTAACAATACATCTATCTTGCAATAGGTATCGTCAGTTATGGGCAGTACATCTTCTCTTAATAATGTGAGATAACTGCCAGTGTCTCTGAAAGAAATTATCTCAGTTAGATGTGATTCGTCAAATCCTACTTTATTTCTCGAAAAGTAAGGACTCATCGCTGAACAAATCTTTTCGTCAGATTCACTTTCTGACGCTAGTCATCTATCCTGAGTAACCTTATCTAAAACAGTAGGATCAGAGGTATTACTAGGATTTTGGTGTCTTTGTTGCTCGGAAGAGGATACGACTTGAGTGGGGGCGCCAGCCGCACGACTGTTTCTCGTATCTCTTTCTAACTTATAGCAATACTCTCTAGTATGTCCTTTTCTGTTACAATAGGTACATTTAACTTTCTTCTTCTCGATATCAGATTTCTGTCTAGCCACAGAGACAGATTCAGGATTGTGAGCTTTCCTGGTAAAGGTACGAGAAGTTACAGTAGCAGGTACATCAGGCCGGCAATGAGCAGCTGATTTAGGTTGCCAACTTCTAGGACAATCTTTAGTTACCTTGTTTCTTTGTGTTTTAGTACGTACAAGTTTGTGAGAAATCTCGTAATTGTCTGCTAATGCTGCAGTTTCCAGAATATCCGAGGTAGTATGATCGATCAGATATTCTTGTATGTCAGCAGGCATACAGTTGTTAAACTCTTCGTGTAGTCACAACTGAACAAGACTGTCGTAGTTGTTACACTTGGCAGACCTACACCACCTCTGAAATGCAACTTTTTTCTCACGAGCAAACTCTACGCAATTTTGATCTTGTCGTCGTTGTAACGTACGAAATGCTCTTTGATAACTTACAGGTAACAATTTATATGTCTCTAGAATAGTTTGCTTGACAGCGTCATAACTAATGTACTTAGCAACTAGTAAAGCAGCGGTACAAGTTTGAGCTCTTCCCGTCAAAGCAGTATGCAACAATGTTGCCCAGTGCTTACGTGGCCAATTCATAGCACGTGCCTGGTTCTCAAACACATCAAAATATGTGTCTAAGTCACTTTCAAAAAACTTAGGAACCATAGATGCAGCTTTCTGCACATTAAATGGGTCCTGTGATCTATCAGTCTGTTGTCTTCCCAGACGAACATTTTCTCTCTGGAAATCTTCTTCGTTCAATTTCCTCTGAGCCTATATTTGTGCAGTCTGCAACATAATGAGGCATTCAAACCTCTCAAACTGTTCCTGAGAGATAGGACCAGTAGGTAATGGAGGAGTAGGGAAATTAACATGTCTTTCTGGACTGTCCTTAGGTCGGACACCTCGTCCAGCCGTCTCTAGAGTGTCTAGATCTGGTCTAGGATAAGTAGATACAGGTGTAGCATACACAGTACTAGCGTGAGGCTTAGTCATACCAGCTATACTCTGTACTAATGTGTCAGTGAGGGAAGGCGTGAGCGAGAACTGAGCTACACTAGGCTCGGACACTAGGCTCACTTCTGCCTTAGTTGCTCTTTCTTCAACTTCAAATAGAGCCATACTTCCTAATTGTGACACTAGGCTTTCTGAATCTGAATCATAATCAGACATCTCTGTATGAGCAGGAAACAATATATCTTTAATTAACGCTCTGACAGTTTCTGCGGTGTAATTCCTGTTATACTTCACACCGAGATATTTGGCTACTTGCCAACACGTCTGGAGTTTTAATGTACTTAACTCAGACAAAGTCAGAGTATCAATTATTTGTTTCACTTTGGCATACATCACAAAAATAATTGTACTACGAGAGAGTGATTATGGGAAACTATAATCCTAATAGGAATTTTAGTGTTGGTTGTCTTAGAGCTAGAGCTCATACACAGTATTTCCATCTCCTTGGATCAAGAGACTCAGTCAGGTACATACATCCACCTGGTATGTTGTACAAGACTAAACTCAAAGTCTTCAGATTAGGAAAGTACTCAAAGTGTTTGATCATAGAAGTACTAGTATGTCAAACTGGACAATTTCTCCAACACCTTGGATCAAGAGCATCCCGGACAGGCCCCATTTGTTACAAAAAACGCGATTCTAAAAGCTTAGAGATCTCCAGTGAATACTAGAAAGAACTGCCCTTCTAGCATCCAGCCTGTTACTGGGTTTTCGTAACAATTAGTCAGTATCCTTGTCCAATTATCCATTAGAATTCAGTATAATTCAATAGTGCTTCAGGATTACAACTGGTAGGCTACTAACTAGAGAAATTAAAATTTAATAAATTTATTAAGTCTAGAGGTATATTATCAAATTAAATTAAATTCAATTAATCACAGTAATCAAAATAATATTAATCTCTCTCGTATACAATAGTATTGTGCTGAAAGCACATATCACATACACACAAGTGTGTATGTGTGTAAGTGCTCTAAGTAGTTCACTATGTCTCACGACTCGACTAGACTTAAACAAGTGACTGACAAAGTCCTCACATAAACTAACTTCTTGACCGACTGGCAACCAGAAAAGTCTGCTTGAACAATGAAAAGAATGCTAAGCCCAATAGCCATATAACAAGCGACTGTGACACAATCAGGATCAAGGAGATAACATAACGACACTAAGTAGGGACCATCAGCAGATCCTCCACAAAAGTTACAAAACTCCCATACTACTGAATCTAAGTTCAGCATAGGAAAAACCCTGACTGTGACAATACACAGAAACCAGTACAAATTACGTCAGAAGCTATAGCTAAGGACCTGAGATGTTCAGAGTGTCTAAGCGACACACAACCTCAGTACAATGTCGAAAATCACTAAGTCTATACAATGTTCTGTGAACAGAGTTCTACAGAACTAACAAGAATAATGAGACAGACAATCTGTCCAACCACCAAGCGAGTCTAGAGCATACTGAATACTTCACGAGAGGTGAGGACACCCCCCCCCCTCGATCACGTGATAGCCCCGTGGACAGCACAGCTCAGAAGCCGGCAGTATAACGAGCGACAAGCGATAATTACAGTAGTTTGACAATCAAGACTTGAACTGAGCACATATTATGTACATCCTAACAACATAAGTCAAATAACAATATAAAGCAATATATTTACGATTTAGCTATTATCGCAAATATAAGCAATATAAAATTATATGAAAAGATAATATACATTATATATATACATAATAATCATTGTAACCCATTCAGGGGTTGCAACACACCACCACCGCAGCGTGCACCACCACCACAGCTAGCATCACCACCGAGGAATGCACCACCACCACACTTACCACCACCACCACAGCTAGCACCACCACCGCATCCTTCACGACCACAGCTGGCACCGCCACAGCCAGCATCACCACAGCAGCCTGCACCACCGTAGCTAGCACCACTTCAGCTTGCATCACAACAACAGCTAGCACCACCACTGCAGTCTGCACCACCATGGCCAGCACCACCACCGTAGCCTGCACTACTACTGCAGCCTGCATCACCACAACTAGCATCACCATAGCCTGCATCACCACAACTAGTATCACCGTAGCCTGCACCACCACAACTAGCACCACCATTGCAGCCTGCACCACCACAGCCTGCACCACTACAGTCAGCACCCCATCGCAGCCTGCACCTCCACAGCTACCACCACCACCGCAACCTGCACCACCACAGTCTGCTGCTCCATCACAGCTAGCATCACTACCGCAGCCTGCCCCAAGAACAACTAGCATCACCACCATAGCCTGCAACACCACAACTAGCATCGCTACTGCCTGCTTCACCACCACGACCTTCACGACCACTGCATCCTGCACCACTACCTGAACCACCACTACGGTCTGCTCCACCACCAGCACTATGGCCTGCACCACCACCACCGCTATGGCCTGCACCAATACCACTATCTACACCCCAAAAAAATGCCTACATGTACCACCATGACCTGCACCATGACCACATCAGACTGCATCATCACCACCACGGCCTCTGCCGCCTCCACGGCCTGCACCACCACCACCACAAGGGCCTGCACCACCACCAGGGCCTGCACCACCACCACCACCAGGGCCTGCACCACCACCACCACGACGGCCTGCACCACCACCAGGGCCTGCACCGCCACCACCACCACCACCAGGGCCTGCACCACCATCACCACCAGGGCTTGCACCACCACCACCACCAGGGCGTGCACCACCACCAGGGCCTGAACCACAACCAGGGTCTGCATCAATACCACCAGGATCTACAACTCCACCAGTGCCTGCACCATCAGCGCCTGCACCACCACCACCACCAGGGCCTGCACAACCAGCTCCTGCACCACCACCGCCACCACGGCCTGCACCACCATCAGGGCCTGCATCACCACCACCACCACGGCCTGCACCACCACCACCACCACGGCCTGCACCACCACCAGGGCCTGCACCACCACCACCACCAGGGTCTGCACCACCAAAACGACGGCCTACACCACCACCACCACGACGGCCTACACCACCACCACCACGACGGCCTACACCACCACCACCACGACGGCCTACACCACCACCACCACGACGGCCTACACCACCACCAAGACGGCCTACACCACCACCACCACCACGACAGCCTACACCACCACCACCACGACGGCCTGCACCACCACCACGACGGCCTACACCACCACCACCACGACGGCCTGCACCACCACCAGGGCCTGCACCACCACCGCCACCAGGGCCTGCACCACCACCACGACGGCCTACACCACCACCACCACGACGGCCTACACCACCACCACCACGACGGCCTACACCTCCACCACCACGACGGCCTACACCACTACCACCACGACGGCCTACACCACCACCACCACGACGGCCTACACCACCACCACCATGACGGCCTACACCACCACCACCACAACCACAACTGCTTACACCACAACCACCACCAGGGCCTGCACCACCACCACCACGACGGCCTACACCACCACCACCACGACGGCCTACACCACCACCACCACGACGGCTTACACCACCACCACCACCAGGGCCTGCACCACCACCACGACGGCCTACACCACCACCACCACGACGGCCTACACCACCACCACCACGACGGCCTACACCACCACCACCACGACGGCCTACACCACCACCACCACGACGGCCTACACCACCATCACCACGACGGCCTACACCACCACCACGACGGCCTACACCACCACCACCACGACGGCCAACACCAACACCACCACGACGGCCTACACCACCACCACGACGGCCTACACCACCACGACGGCCTACACCACCACCACCACGACGGCCTACACCACCACCACGACGGCCTACACCACCACCACCTCGACGGCCTACACCACCACCACGACGGCCTACACCACCACCACCACGACGACCTACACCACCACCACCACGACGGCCTACACCACCACCACCACGACGGCCTACACCACCACCACCACCACGACGGCCTACACCACCACCACCACGACGGCCTGCACCACCACCACGACGGCCTACACCACCACCACCACGACGGCCTGCACCACCACCAGGGCCTGCACCACCACCGCCACCAGGGCCTGCACCACCACCACGACGGCCTACACCACCACCACCACGACGGCCTACACCACCACCACCACGACGGCCTACACCTCCACCACCACGACGGCCTACACCACTACCACCACGACGGCCTACACCACCACCACCACGACGGCCTACACCACCACCACCATGACGGCCTACACCACCACCACCACCACCACGACGGCTTACACCACCACCACCACCAGGGCCTGCACCACCACCACCACGACGGCTTACACCACCACCACCACCAGGACCTGCACCACCACCACGACGGCATACACCACCACCACCACCACGACGGCCTACACCACCACCACCACGACGGCCTACACCATCACCACCACGACGGCCTACACCACCACCACCACGACGGCCTACACCACCATCACCACGACGGCCTACACCACCACCACGACGGCCTACACCACCACCACCACGACGGCCAACACCAACACCACCACGACGGCCTACACCACCACCACCACGACGGCCTACACCACCACCACCACGACGGCCTACACCACCACCACGAGGGCCTACACCACCACGACGGCCTACACCACCACCACCACGACGGCCTACACCACCACCACGACGGCCTACACCACCACCACCACGACGGCCTACACCACCACCACGACGGCCTACACCACCACCACCACGACGACCTACACCACCACCACCACGACGGCCTACACCATCACCACCAAGACGGCCTACACCACCACCACCACGACGGCCTACACCACCATCACCACGATGGCCTACACCACCACCACGACGGCCTACACCACCACCACCACGACGGCCAACACCAACATCACCACGACGGCCTACACCACCACCACCACGACGGCCTACACCACCACCACGACGGCCTACACCACCACCACCACGACGGCCTACACCACCACCACCACGACGGCCTACACCACCACCACGACGGCCTACACCACCACGACGGCCCACACCACCACCACCACGACGGCCTACACCACCACCACGACGGCCTACACCACCACCACCACGACGGCCTACACCACCACCACGACGGCCTACACCACCACCACCACGACGGCCTACAGCACCACCACCACGACGGCCTACACCACCACCACGACGGCTTACACCACCACCACCACCACCAGGGCCTGCACCACCACCACGACGACCTACACCACCACCACGACGGCTTACACCACCACCACCACGACGGCCTACACCACCACCACCACGACGGCCTACACCACCACCACGACAGCCTACACCACCACCACCACGACGGCCTACACCACCACCACGACGGCCTACACCACCACCACCACGACGGCCTACACCACCACCACGACGGCCTACACCACCACCACCACGACGGCCTACACCACCACCAACACGACGGCCTACACCATCACCACCACGACGGCCTACACCACCACCACCACGACGGCCTACACCACCACGACGGCCCACACCACCACCACCACGACGGCCTACACCACCACCACGACAGCCTACACCACCACCACCACGACGGCCTACACCACCACCACGACGGCCTACACCACCACCACCACGACGGCCTACACCACCACCACCACGACGGCCTACACCACCACCACGACGGCCTACACCACCACCACCACCACCACCACCACGGCCTACACCACCACCACCACGACGGCCTACACCACCACCACCACGACGGCCTACACCACCACCACAACGACGGCCTACACCACCACCACTACGACGGCCTACACCACCACCACCACGACGACCTACACCACCACCACGACGGCTTACACCACCACCACCACGACGGCCTACACCACCACCACCACGACGGCCTACACCACCACCACGACGGCCTACACCACCACCACCACGACGGCCTACACCACCACCACGACGGCCTACACCACCACTACCACGACGGCCTACACCACCACCACCACGACGGCTTACACCACCACCACCACCAGGGCCTGCACCACCACCACGACGGCCTACACCACCACCACCACCACCACGACGGCCTACACCACCACCACCACGACGGCCTACACCACCACCACCACGACGGCCTACACCACCACCACCACGACGGCCTACACCATCACCACCACGACGGCCTACACCACCACCACGAGGGCCTACACCACCACGACGGCCTACACCACCACCACCACGACGGCCTACACCACCACCACGACGGCCTACACCACCACCACCACGACGGCCTACACCACCACCACGACGGCCTACACCACCACCACCACGACGACCTACACCACCACCACCACGACGGCCTACACCATCACCACCAAGACGGCCTACACCACCACCACCACGACGGCCTACACCACCATCACCACGATGGCCTACACCACCACCACGACGGCCTACACCACCACCACCACCACCACCACCACGGCCTACACCACAACCACCACGACGGCCTACACCACCACCACCACGACGGCCTACACCACCACCACAACGACGGCCTACACCACCACCACTACGACGGCCTACACCACCACCACCACGACGACCTACACCACCACCACGACGGCTTACACCACCACCACCACGACGGCCTACACCACCACCACCACGACGGCCTACACCACCACCACGACGGCCTACACCACCACCACCACGACGGCCTACACCACCACCACGACGGCCTACACCACCACTACCACGACGGCCTACACCACCACCACCACGACGGCTTACACCACCACCACCACCAGGGCCTGCACCAGCACTACGACGGCCTACACCACCACCACCACCACCACGACGGCCTACACCACCACCACCACGACGGCCTACACCACCACCACCACGACGGCCTACACCACCACCACCACGACGGCCTACACCATCACCACCACGACGGCCTACACCACCACCACGAGGGCCTACACCACCACGACGGCCTACACCACCACCACCACGACGGCCTACACCACCACCACGACGGCCTACACCACCACCACCACGACGGCCTACACCACCACCACGACGGCCTACACCACCACCACCACGACGACCTACACCACCACCACCACGACGGCCTACACCATCACCACCAAGACGGCCTACACCACCACCACCACGACGGCCTACACCACCATCACCACGATGGCCTACACCACCACCACGACGGCCTACACCACCACCACCACGACGGCCAACACCAACATCACCACGACGGCCTACACCACCACCACCACGACGGCCTACACCACCACCACGACGGCCTACACCACCACCACCACGACGGCCTACACCACCACCACCACGACGGCCTACACCACCACCACGACGGCCTACACCACCACGACGGCCCACACCACCACCACCACGACGGCCTACACCACCACCACGACGGCCTACACCACCACCACCACGACGGCCTACACCACCACCACGACGGCCTACACCACCACCACCACGACGGCCTACAGCACCACCACCACGACGGCCTACACCACCACCACGACGGCTTACACCACCACCACCACCACCAGGGCCTGCACCACCACCACGACGACCTACACCACCACCACGACGGCTTACACCACCACCACCACGACGGCCTACACCACCACCACCACGACGGCCTACACCACCACCACGACAGCCTACACCACCACCACCACGACGGCCTACACCACCACCACGACGGCCTACACCACCACCACCACGACGGCCTACACCACCACCACGACGGCCTACACCACCACCACCACGACGGCCTACACCACCACCACGACGGCCTACACCACCACCACCACGACGGCCTACACCACCACCACGACGGCCTACACCACCACGACGGCCTACCCCACCACCACCACGACGGCCTACACCACCACCACGACAGCCTACACCACCACCACCACGACGGCCTACACCACCACCACGACGGCCTACACCACCACCACCACGACGGCCTACACCACCACCACCACGACGGCCTACACCACCACCACGACGGCCTACACCACCACCACCACCACCACCACCACGGCCTACACCACCACCACCACCACGGCCTACAACACCACCACCACGACGGCCTACACCACCACCACACGGCCTACACCACCACCACCACGACGGCCTACACCACCACCACGACGGCCTACACCACCACTACCACGACGGCCTACACCACCACCACCACGACGGCTTACACCACCACCACCACCAGGGCCTGCACCAGCACTACGACGGCCTACACCACCACCACCACCACCACGACGGCCTACACCACCACCACCACGACGGCCTACACCACCACCACCACGACGGCCTACACCACCACCACCACGACGGCCTACACCATCACCACCACGACGGCCTACACCACCACCACCACGACGGCCTACACCACCACCACGACGGCCTACAACACCACCACGACGGCCTACACCACCACCACCACCAGGGCCTGCACCACCACTACGACGGCCTACACCACCACCACCACGACGGCGTACACCATTACAACCACGACGGCCTACACCACCACCACCACGACGGCCTACACCACCACCACGATGGCTTACACCACCACCAACACCAGGGCCTGCACCACCACTACGACGGCCTACACCACCACCACCACGACGGCCTACACCACCACCACCACGACGGTCTACACCACCACCACCACGACGGCCTACACCACCACCACCACGACGGCCTACACCATCACCACCACGACGGCCTACACCACCACCACCACCACGACGGCCTACGCCACCATCACCACGACGGCCTACACCACCACCACGACGGCCTACACCACCACAACCACGACGGCCTACACCACCACCACGACGGCCTACACCACCACCACCACGACGGCCTACACCACCACCACGACGGCCTGCACCAACACCACGACGGCTTACACCACCACCACCACGACGGCCTACACCACCACCACGACGGCTTACACCACCACCACCACCAGATCCTGCACCACCACCACGACGGCCTACACCACCACCACCACGACGGCCTACACCACCACCACCACGACGGCCTACACCACCACCACCACGACGGCCTACACCACCACGACGGCCGACACCACCATCACCACGACGGCCTACACCACCACCACGACAGCCTACACCACCACCACCACGACGGCCTACACCACCACCACGACGGCCTACACCACCACCACCACGACGGCCTACACCACCACCACCACGACGGCCTACACCACCACCACGACGGCCTACACCACCACCACCACCACCACCACCACCACCACCACGGCCTACACCACCACCACGACGGCCTGCACCACCACCACCACGACGGCCTACACCACCACCACCACGACGGCCTACACCACCACCACCACGACGGCCTACACCACCACCACCACGACGGACTACACCACCACCCCCACGACGGCCTACTCCACCACCACGACGGCCTCCAGCACCACCACCACGACGCCCTACACCACCACCACGACGGCTTACACCACCACCACCACGACCGCCTACACCAGCACCACCACGACGGCCTACACCACCACGACGACGGCCTACACCACCACCACCACCACGACGGCCTACACCACCACCACGACGGCCTACACCACCACCACCACGACGGCCTACACCACCACCACCACGACGACCTACACCACTACCACGACGGCCTACACCACCACCTCCACGACGGCCTACACCACCACCACGACGGCCTACTCCACCACCACCACGACAGCCTACACCACCACCACCACGACGGCCTACTCCACCACCACGACGGCCTACACCACCACCACCACGACGGCCTACACCACTACCACCACGACGGCCTACACCACCACCACCACGACGGCCTACACCACCACCACCACGTCGGCCTACACCACCACCACCACCACGACGACCTACACCACCACCACGACGGCCTACACCACCACCACCACGACGGCCTACACCACCACCACCACGACGGCCTACTCCACCACCACGACGGCCTACACCACCACCACCACGACGGCCTACACCACCACCACCACGACGGCCTACACCTCCACCACCACGACGGCCTACTCCACAACCACGACGGCCTACACCACCACCACCACGACGGCCTACACCACCACCACCACGACGGCCTGCACCACCACCACCACCAGGGTCTGCACCACCAAAACGACGGCCTACACCACCACCACCACGACGGCCTACACCACCACCACCACGACGGCCTACACCACCACCACCACGACGGCCTACACCACCACCACCACGACGGCCTACACCACCACCAAGACGGCCTACACCACCACCACCACCACGACAGCCTACACCACCACCACCACGACGGCCTGCACCACCACCACGACGGCCTACACCACCACCACCACGACGGCCTGCACCACCACCAGGGCCTGCACCACCACCGCCACCAGGGCCTGCACCACCACCACGACGGCCTACACCACCACCACCACGACGGCCTACACCACCACCACCACGACGGCCTACACCTCCACCACCACGACGGCCTACACCACTACCACCACGACGGCCTACACCACCACCACCACGACGGCCTCCACCACCATGACGGCCTACACCACCACCACCACCACCACGACGGCTTACACCACCACCACCACCAGGGCCTGCACCACCACCACCACGACGGCCTACACCACCACCACCACGACGGCCTACACCACCACCACCACGACGGCTTACACCACCACCACCACCAGGGCCTGCACCACCACCACGACGGCCTACACCACCACCACCACGACGGCCTACACCACCACCACCACGACGGCCTACACCATCACCACCACGACGGCCTACACCACCACCACCACGACGGCCTACACCACCATCACCACGACGGCCTACACCACCACCACGACGGCCTACACCACCACCACCACGACGGCCAACACCAACACCACCACGACGGCCTACACCACCACCACGACGGCCTACACCACCACGACGGCCTACACCACCACCACCACGACGGCCTACACCACCACCACGACGGCCTACACCACCACCACCTCGACGGCCTACACCACCACCACGACGGCCTACACCACCACCACCACGACGACCTACACCACCACCACCACGACGGCCTACACCACCACCACCACGACGGCCTACACCACCACCACCACCACGACGGCCTACACCACCACCACCACGACGACCTGCACCACCACCACGACGGCCTACACCACCACCACCACGACGGCCTGCACCACCACCAGGGCCTGCACCACCACCGCCACCAGGGCCTGCACCACCACCACGACGGCCTACACCACCACCACCACGACGGCCTACACCACCACCACCACGACGGCCTACACCTCCACCACCACGACGGCCTACACCACTACCACCACGACGGCCTACACCACCACCACCACGACGGCCTACACCACCACCACCATGACGGCCTACACCACCACCACCACCACCACGACGGCTTACACCACCACCACCACCAGGGCCTGCACCACCACCACCACGACGGCCTACACCACCACCACCACGACGGCCTACACCACCACCACCACGACGGCTTACACCACCACCACCACCAGGACCTGCACCACCACCACGACGGCCTACACCACCACCACCACCACGACGGCCTACACCACCACCACCACGACGGCCTACACCATCACCACCACGACGGCCTACACCACCACCACCACGACGGCCTACACCACCATCACCACGACGGCCTACACCACCACCACGACGGCCTACACCACCACCACCACGACGGCCAACACCAACACCACCACGACGGCCTACACCACCACCACCACGACGGCCTACACCACCACCACCACGACGGCCTACACCACCACCACGAGGGCCTACACCACCACGACGGCCTACACCACCACCACCACGACGGCCTACACCACCACCACGACGGCCTACACCACCACCACCACGACGGCCTACACCACCACCACGACGGCCTACACCACCACCACCACGACGACCTACACCACCACCACCACGACGGCCTACACCATCACCACCAAGACGGCCTACACCACCACCACCACGACGGCCAACACCACCATCACCACGATGGCCTACACCACCACCACGACGGCCTACACCACCACCACCACGACGGCCAACACCAACATCACCACGACGGCCTACACCACCACCACCACGACGGCCTACACCACCACCACGACGGCCTACACCACCACCACCACGACGGCCTACACCACCACCACCACGACGGCCTACACCACCACCACGACGGCCTACACCACCACGACGGCCCACACCACCACCACCACGACGGCCTACACCACCACCACGACGGCCTACACCACCACCACCACGACGGCCTACACCACCACCACGACGGCCTACACCACCACCACCACGACGGCCTACAGCACCACCACCACGACGGCCTACACCACCACCACGACGGCTTACACCACCACCACCACCACCAGGGCCTGCACCACCACCACGACGACCTACACCACCACCACGACGGCTTACACCACCACCACCACGACGGCCTACACCACCACCACCACGACGGCCTACACCACCACCACGACAGCCTACACCACCACCACCACGACGGCCTACACCACCACCACGACGGCCTACACCACCACCACCACGACGGCCTACACCACCACCACGACGGCCTACACCACCACCACCACGACGGCCTACACCACCACCAACACGACGGCCTACACCATCACCACCACGACGGCCTACACCACCACCACCACGACGGCCTACACCACCACCAACACGACGGCCTACACCATCACCACCACGACGGCCTACACCACCACCACCACGACGGCCTACACCACCACGACGGCCTACACCACAACCACCACGACGGCCTACACCACCACCACGACAGCCTACACCACCACCACCACGACGGCCTACACCACCACCACGACGGCCTACACCACCACCACCACGACGGCCTACACCACCACCACCACGACGGCCTACACCACCACCACGACGGCCTACAACACCACCACCACCACCACCACCACGGCCTACACCACCACCACCACGACGGCCTACACCACCACCACCACGACGGCCTACACCACCACCACAACGACGGCCTACACCACCACCACTACGACGGCCTACACCACCACCACCACGACGACCTACACCACCACCACGACGGCTTACACCACCACCACCACGACGGCCTACACCACCACCACCACGACGGCCTACACCACCACCACGACGGCCTACACCACCACCACCACGACGGCCTACACCACCACCACGACGGCCTACACCACCACTACCACGACGGCCTACACCACCACCACCACGACGGCTTACACCACCACCACCACCAGGGCCTGCACCAGCACTACGACGGCCTACACCACCACCACCACCACCACGACGGCCTACACCACCACCACCACGACGGCCTACACCACCACCACCACGACGGCCTACACCACCACCACCACGACGGCCTACACCATCACCACCACGACGGCCTACACCACCACCACCACGACGGCCTACGCCACCATCACCACGACGGCCTACGCCACCATCACCACGACGGCCTACACCACCACCACGACGGCCTACACCACCACCACCACCAGGGCCTGCACCACCACTACGACTGCCTACACCACCACCACCACGACGGCGTACACCATTACCACCACGACGGCCTACACCACCACCACCACGACGGCCTACACCACCACCACGATGGCTTACACCACCACCACCACCAGGGCCTGCACCACCACTACGACGGCCTACACCACCACCACCACGACGGCCTACACCACCACCACCACGACGGTCTACACCACCACCACCACGACGGCCTACACCACCACCACCACGACGGCCTACACCATCACCACCACGACGGCCTACACCACCACCAGCACCACGACGGCCTACGCCACCATCACCACGACGGCCTACACCACCACCACGACGGCCTACACCACCACAACCACGACGGCCTACACCACCACCACGACGGCCTACACCACCACCACCACGACGGCCTACACCACCACCACGACGGCCTGCACCAACACCACCACGACGGCTTACACCACCACCACCACGACGGCCTACACCACCACCACGACGGCTTACACCACCACCACCACCAGATCCTGCACCACCACCACGACGGCCTACACCACCACCACCACGACGGCCTACACCACCACCACCACGACGGCCTACACCACCACGACGGCCGACACCACCATCACCACGACGGCCTACACCACCACCACGACAGCCTACACCACCACCACCACGACGGCCTACACCACCACCACGACGGCCTACACCACCACCACCACGACGGCCTACACCACCACCACCACGACGGCCTACACCACCACCACGACGGCCTACACCACCACCACCACCACCACCACCACCACGGCCTACACCACCACCACGACGGCCTACACCACCACCACCACCACGACGGCCTACACCACCACCACCACGACGGCCTACACCACCACCACGACGGCCTGCACCACCACCACCACGACGGCCTACACCACCACCACCACGACGGCCTACACCACCACCACCACGACGGCCTACACCACCACCACCACGACGGCCTACACCACCACCGCAACGACGGCCTACACCACCACCACGACGGCCTACAGCACCACCACCACGACGACCTACACCACCACCACCACGACGGCCTACACCACCACCACCACGACGGCCTACACCACCACCACCACGACGGCCTACACCACCACCGCAACGACGGCCTACACCACCACCACGACGGCCTACAGCACCACCACCACGACGACCTACACCACCACCACGACGGCTTACACCACCACCACCACGACCGCCTACACCACCACCACCACGACGGCCTACACCACCACGACGACGGCCTACACCACCACCACCACCACGACGGCCTACACCACCACCACGACGGCCTACACCACCACCACCACGACGGCCTACACCACCACCACCACGACGACCTACACCACTACCACGACGGCCTACACCACCACCTCCACGACGGCCTACACCACCACCACGACGGCCTACTCCACCACCACCACGACGGCCTACACCACCACCACCACGACGGCCTACTCCACCACCACGACGGCCTACACCACCACCACCACGACGGCCTACACCACTACCACCACGACGGCCTACACCACCACCACCACGACGGCCTACACCACCACCACCACGTCGGCCTACACCACCACCACCACCACCACGACCTACACCACCACCACGACGGCCTACACCACCACCACCACGACGGCCTACACCACCACCACCACGACGGCCTACTCCACCACCACGACGGCCTACACCACCACCACCACGACGGCCTACACCACCACCACCACCACGACGGCCTACACCACTACCACCACGTCGGCCTACACCACCACCACGACGGCCTACACCACCACCACCACGACGGCCTACACCACCACCACCACGACGGCCTGCACCACAACTCACATAAAATCCTCACTTCCTGCTTTATTATATTCTCTTACCACATTTATGGCCTGTCCTCCACCACCTAAATTTATTGCTCTCCCCAGCACCCAGTTTGCCACTTTCGACTTAGCCTCTCCTCCCTCCACGTGGGTCCAGACTTAGGACATGTCCACAAGACTATTTGGAACTGTTATATTTTAATTATGGATTCAGTTACATACACTTGGTTTTGCTGTTAAACAAGGCTGTGAAGCTGCTGTCCATGCAGCACGAGTATACATCAATAACATGTCAGATAAAAAAGCCTTGATCAAATTAGACTTTGCCAACGCAGTCAACTTAGTCATGAGGGATGCTGCTCTCCAAGCAGTTTCTAGACACTTCCGTTCCCTCTAGCCTTTCACACAGTCCTGCTATAGTGGGACTTCTAAGCTACTATTTGGGCACCATGAAGTTGACTCGTGTGAGGGGTGTGCAACAGGGGGACCCTCTCGCCCCTTTTCTTTTCTGTCTGCTCATCAAGGACGCCACAGAAACACTGTCCAGTGAACTCAATATCTGGTTCTTGGATGATGGTACCCTGGCTGACACTACAGAATCTCTCATAGAGGACATCAGAAAAATAAAAGACATTGGTTAGAGCTTGGCCCTGTCTTTAAACCCCACCAAATATGAAATAGTTGCTACTAATCGACAGATCAAAGAGGTTATTAGTGCTGTTTTACCAGGAGCACGAACCATCAGTGGTGCTCCACTTAGGTCCAATGTTATTGCTCTGATTCTAGAAAAAATCTCAGACCTCAGGATGATGGAAGGTAGAATGAAAGATATTAATACACACATTACCTCCTCACCTATTCACCAGGTGCCTGTCCCTCCCCAGCCTTCAGCAGTCTAAAACTCAAGGAATATGAATCCTCCTAAAAACCATGCCAGAGAGGGCATTAAATCTTTCCCTTGAAGGTGGATGGTGGTTGCAAGTCTCACTTCTATTCAGGTCTGGGGGGAGAGAGGCTGGGAGTCTGCAAATCCTCCCAGATTGCTCTATCAGCTTTCTTATCATCTTTCATAGCATCAGAAGAGTTAATAAAACAAAGTCTTCTGTATAACCTTGAGAGTTACTCGTTGCTCCAGCATCAAAACCTAGTGCAGCACTGGCCTATAAACAGTCGAGTTGGCGTGGGCCCATCACTGAAAAGGGGCTTGCCAACATGCTCAGGGATGCAACATCCAACATGGAGACTTCCCACCTCCAAGATGTGAGCGCACCTTATTCTAGGGACTTCCTCCAAAGTTCCCATTTCGGCAGGGAAACGCCTCGACCCATAGACCCTCTGTAGTGCAGTGGTTCTCTGCCTCACTGCCCCAATTCACACGGAATGTACGTTTATTTATTGTGATATGCAAGTCAGCCAATACGGTCTACATGGTCTTAACTGCTCCAAAACCAATGGCTGGCAAGCAAGACACAATGAAGCCAATGACATCATAAAGAGAGCCTTGCTACAGCTGGGTGCCTATTACAACCCAGGATTCCAAATGGCCTGTTATCCCGGGTGTAATGGGAGAAAAATAAACACAGCAGAAAAAGTTTAGACTTATATTATCCTTCACCAATTTAGAACAGCAATATGTACACTATGTACAGTGATAAGTATAGTGCACTCCACGGTAAGCAAGGCAGAAATAGAAGCCACAAGATAGCAGACCGTGCTTCAACCAGCTCTAGAATGGGAATGACAAGGGCAGACAGGAGAGTGGTACCCACATAACCTCTGCGATTGCCAAAACCATCTTCTTATTGGCTAGAACCTGGTCACTAGTTGAACGACGGGGCCCCATCATCAACTCTTAGCAACCTGGTTCGCTGGTTGAGGGAGTTAGCCTGTAAATGAGGGTGTGTACATGCGCCAAATAAAGGTTACGTACTCTTTGCATGCCACACCCCCACCCCGAGAAGGCTCAGGATTAGGCTGCCACCTCCCAGTGGTAACCGTGCTGCCATGGCACAAAATAATGGGACCGCCTTTCCTCTCCACCATCCAACTCTTAGATAGAGCTCAGCTTTTCTCGTGACAAAAAGCCAAACCCTAAACTCAAAGTGAGACAGCAGTCAGTCAGGCTAGCATAGGTCCAAGATACAGGCGGACGGTAGCCCGCATCCCCTCACTAAAAAAAAACCCCACACCAGGGGATAAAAGAAAAGAGCGTGAAAAGGGGTTACCACAAATATAACATCCTAACCTAAATATATAAAAATATTAGACTCTAGATAATGAGTCCGCCAACACATTTTCTTTGCCGGCAATGTATTTAATTCTGAGTGAGTATGGTTGCAGTCTTAGTGTCCAGCACATGAGCCTTGTGTTGTGGTTCTTCATGGCTTGGAGATATACTAGAGAATTGTGATCACTGTAGACTGTGACCACCTGCGATGTCTGGCCCACATAAACATCGAAATGCTCCAAAGCCAGTACCAGCGCGAGGGCTTCTTTTTCAATGGTAGAGTAAGCCCTCTGATGTGGCTGGAACTTGGCTGAAAAGTATGCTACAAGCTGCAACTCCTCATTCTCGATTTGTAATAGTACTGCCCCAACCCCAGACTCACAAGCATCAACCTGTAATGAAAAAGGTTTGGAGAAGTCTGGAGACAAGAGAATGGGTGCAGTACACAATATTCTTTTTGCTTTATTAAAAACATTGTTACAGTCTGAGGTCCAATTAAAGGGAACTTTGTGACTGGTAAGAGAGGTAAGAGGGGCTACAATATCTGAGAAATTCTTACAGAATCTTCTGTAAAATCCTATCATGCCTAGGAAACGCTGAAGAGAATTCCTATCATGAAGAACTGGATAATCTTTAATAGCAAGAACTTTAGCAAGTTTAGGTGCAACTTTACCACTACCTACTTCATGACCTAGAAAAGTGATAGTGGCCTGGCCAAAGGAAGATTTAGATAAATTAACTGTTAAATGGGAACTCTTAAAGGTCTCAAAAAGAGCCTTAAGTCTAAGTAGGTGTTGATCCCAAGTATCAGACACCACAACAACATCATCTAGGTATGCTGCCGTGCCTTCAAGTCCTTTAATAGCCTGATGGATAAGTTTCTGGAATGAAGAGGGGGAATTTTTCATTCCGAAGGAGGTAACTGTGTATTGATAATGACCTCCTGGAATTACGAAGGCAGAGATTTCCTTCGCCTTATTCATCAAAGGTACCTGATAGTAACCTTTTAGGAGATCTAACTTGGACACAAAAATAGCCTTACCCACAAAGTGAATTACGTCATCCAGACGAGGAAGAGGGTAAGCATCTGTAATTGTGACCTCATTCACCTTACGGTAGTCTGTACACATACAAAACCCTCCATCAGCCTTCTTCACAAGGATGCACGGTGAAGCCCATGGACTAGATGACTCCTCCACTAAACCATGCTTTAACAAAAATTCTACTTCCTGCTGAAGTAGCCTCTGCTTTTCAGGATTAGCTCTGTAGGGGGAGAGTTTAATTGGTTTAGAGTTTCCCACATCTACATCATGATAACCTAACGTACATTTTTTCGGCACATCCGAAAAAATATTAGGATATGACTGTAGAAGCTCAGTTAAATTTGTTGCTTGCGTTTCAGATAGTCCCTCCATTAAAGGGCTAGGATCCTTCAGGAGGACAGAATTTGAAAGTTTAATATTAATTTCAGAGATAGAGTGCAAAGAATCAGAGTCGTCCTCAGAGGTAGAGGACAGAGTCATTACTGGGACTTTATCTGGCGTATGAAAAGATATCAATTGATTGATGTGGTAAATTTTAGTTTTTTGAGGTCTTATCAATGGGAGCTACCACATAATTTACATCAGATAATCTACTTACAATCTGCATAGGTCCCGTAAATCTAGCTTTCAAGGTGTGGCCAGGTATAGGTTCCTGCACCAACACCTTGTCTCCTGGATGAAAGGAGCGGAATTGTGTACTTCTGTCATACCTCTGTTTCATCTTACTTTGAGCTGTCTTTAGGTTAGCCTTGGCTAACTGACGTGCCACCTGCAACCTTGAAGACAGGTTGTAGAGTGTTGAGCTAACGTCTTCTCCCATCCATCCTTCTTTGAGCACCCGAAGAGGACCTCGTACATTGTGCCCAAAGATCAGCTCAAACGGACTATACCCTGTAGACTCTTGCACCGTCTCTCGTACTGAGAACAGCAACAAGGGCAGTGATTCATCCCCGTCTGTAGGAAAGTGCATGCAAAAAGTTCTCATCATTGTTTTTAATGTCTGATGGAATCTTTCCAAGGCGCCTTGGGACTGAGGATGGTAGGCAGTGGATAAGTTGTGGATTATCCCTAACCTAGTTAATACTTCTCTAAATGCTTTGGCAGTAAAGTTAGTACCTTGATCACTTTGAATAGTTTTAGGAATGCCAAAACAAGAAATGAATTTTATTAAAGCTTTGAGAATAGCTTTAGTATTAATACTGCACATGGGAATTGCTTCAGGATATCTGGTTACTTTATCCATAATCGTAAATAAATATTGATTTCCGTACTTTGACCTAGGTAGTGGACCTACACAATCTATAATTAAATCTGCAAAAGGTTCTCCATCAGCAGGTATAGGTTGGAGAGGTGCAGGTTTAATGGAATGTCCAGGTTTCCCTACTTGCTGACATTCTCGGCAACACCTAAAATGATTCTTCACATCTTTCTTTAATTTTGGCCATTAAAATTCTTTTGTGATTCTATACAAGGTTTTTGTAATTCCTAAGTGACCTCCTAATGAAGTATTATGAGCTATATTTAATATTTGAGGTCTAAACTTGGTTGGAACCACTAACCTGTCATACAATTGCCGGCCCTCTATCTCCTTACCAGTCTCAGTGCAGATCAAATAATCGTTTTTAACTTCATACTTGACCAGATGACCCAAAGAGGATTTACCCATGGCTGCCTGAAAAGCAAATTTTAAAGAAGGGTCCTTTCGTTGTTCCTCCCAGAAGGACAGTCCCTCGGGCATGGAAACAGAGACATCTGGCAATCCTGCAACCTGGGAATAGGAAGGCTTGATCGGGGTCTGTTCATTTGATTTACGAGGCTCCGGCCGGTGTGCCTCATAAAACAACGTGGCTATTCCGAGATCGGAGTCGTCCAAGGATAGGTCAACATTCTCTCCAGACAACCCTTGGGATGTTGCCCGAGTTATGGCCAACACCAGAGAAGAATTACTCATTATAGGTTTAGGACACGCACTAACAGTAGTAATGTTATTACCCAGTAATAACATGGCATCTTTCATGGGGAATCCTTTTGAGACACCTATAGTCAAGTACCCAGTGTAATATTTGCACTGTACATAAATTTTATGCAAAGGAACAGAATATATAGCTCCTCCAAATGCTTCCAATAAAACAGAGGAATTCAAGGAATTGTTCTCTGAAAGGGGTAATATTCCTTCTCTTACAAGTGAGCAGTATGCTCCAGTATCTCTAAAGGTCTTTACTTCAGTTGTTTCTGAGTTTTCCTGAAGGGAAATAAGACTCTTGCAATAATAAGGGACCATACCTTTTTCTACTTCTCTAGGGGACATGTTACTAGGGATATTAGAGATTTTCCCAATGGGTTGGGGTTTATGGGGGCAGTTGGGACGGATGTGACCTACTTTGTTACAGAGGAAGCAGACGACAGGCTTGCCCTTTACTCCCTGCTGACGTTGCAAATGGTGTCGTTCTGGCTGGTGTCTTTCTGGAAACTGTTGTCGAGATGCACCATGAGTAGTTTGCCTCTCCGCAGGTGGACCATATGTTGAGAAGCGTGGCTCACCAGGTGACTTAGTTGGCTGACGTAGACGTTCTCCCTCTGGCTGGCACTTCATTCTCCAAGGTTGACGATCTCTGCTCATGCCAGGCTGTTGAAAAGAGAGACGGGACTGCTCGGACAAGGAGCGGTTAGTTTCGAAGGTATCAGCCAACCTGGCTGCCTCCAATGCAGTGGTTAAGTCACGATCCTGCAGAAAGACTCGAACCTCTGGTCCCACAGACTCCAGCAGGTTATCAATCAGAATAAGCTGTACCAGCTCCTCAAAGGTAGAGACACCACTTGCTTTATACCAGCTGGTAAAAGCTTTGGTTTGCTGTCTCACAAAGTCCACTAGGGATTGACCAAGCTGTCGTCTGCTCAGCTTGAAAATCTTTCTATATTTGGCTGGAATACATGTATATGCTCCCAACACTGTGGTCTTCACTACTTGATAATCAGAAAATTCAGCGTCATTTAATACTGACGTAAATTCCTGTGCCTTACCCAATAATGCTGTATGAACCAACGATGCCCAATGCTGTTCCGGCCACCTCAAGGCTCGAGCCTGATTATCGAAGCTTTCGAAAAATTGTTCTGGTTCGGCCTCATTGAAGCAGGGAACAAGCTGTACTGCTTTTTGTAAACTAAAATCATTTACAGAATGCGAAAACTGCCTCCTATCTCTTTCCCTATCAAATTCTTCCCTTGCGAATGCTCTCTGTTCCCTAGTTTGCTCAAGATTGATTTTTGCCAGCTCAAGTGCCAAAAGACTCTGATTCACCTTGAGACAACCCAGCTGCACTATACTGACCATTTTGCTCCATAGGTGTATCATCTTCCTCCTGCGAGAACATAGTAGTTTTTGCCCTAGCTCCCGTAGAGGGAGGAGTCTGATGTGCCATCTCTTCTTCTATAAGTTTGTCAGCAATCAGTGAATGCAGTTGCGCAGCTGTAAGAGTGCGTTTGTATTTAATGCCAATGGAACGAGCAATTTTCCAACAACGCTGTAGGGACAATTTAGGTAGGTTATGCAAAGTATATGCCGACACCAGACGTCTGACTCATCTAGGTGGCATAAGTTATTCGCTATGCACAGTACGATTGCAGAATACCCCAATGTAACACGTTAATTTGCAGAACACGCTTAGCTATGCACAGTACGATTGCAGAAAACGCATACAAGCAAAGCTGACTGCAAAATTCTCCACACCGAACAGGCTAGTAACAACTGACACGCAAAATTTGTAAAGCAATGCCAGACAGCTACACTGTTCTAGAAGATTGACCGTAGTGAAGCGAGCACACCGAACAAGCTAGTAGCGAGCTGTTGAACGATCACACAATAGCAAGGCTGACCATAACAGTAACTGACACACAAAATTTGTAAAGCGTTGGCAAAGCTAATGCAATGCCAGACAGCAAGCTGCACAATGTTCCTGCTACGAGCTTCACCCTAAGCTCAACCGTTTCTCTAAGTCCACCTCCAGCTCTCGGACAGGCTACCCATATTACAACCCAGGATTCCAAATGGCCTTTTATCCCGGGTGTAATGGGAGCAAAATAAACACAGCAGAAAAAGTTTAGACTTATATTATCCTTCACCAATTTAGAACAGCAATATGAACACTATGTACAGTGATAAGTATAGTGCACTCCACGGTAAGCAAGGCAGAAATAGAAGCCACAAGATAGCAGACCGTGCTTCAACCAGCTCTAGAATGGGAATGACAAGGGCAGACAGGAGAGTGGTACCCACATAACCTCTGCGATTGCCAAAACCATCTTCTTATTGGCTAGAACCTGGTGACTAGTTGAACGATGGGGTCCCATCATCAACTCTTAGCAACCTGGTTTGCTGGTTGGGGAAGAGAGCATGTAAATGAGGGTGTGTACATGCGCCGAATAAAGGTTACGTACTCTTTGCATGCCACAGTGCCCAACTGAAAGAGAGCTCCAGTCTCTAGAAGTAAACAAAATTCACAATCCCACAAACTGCCCTGACAGGATCACCATCCATCCTTGGAAGAATGACTATACCTGTGTGTCGATACTGCCTGACACTAACATTCGTCACAGTGTTGGGCAACAGGGAGGTACTGTGGATCACAAGGAGAAGTACAAGATTAGCAAGTACACAGACATAAGCCAGTGGTATCAATTTGTCCCAGTGGGATCAGAGACCTTGGGATCATGGGGACAGAACACACAATTCCTTAAAGAACTTAAAGAAGAGGGTGTGGTAGGTATGTTTGGGGGGCCTGGTGTAAATAATGATGGGGGCCCTTTGAACTTTGTATAGAAAGGGGGTTTGGGTATAGGTAATGCATATTTTAAGAAAAAGAGGGTAAATAAGTATACAAGATATGATGTAGGCCGTAATGACAGCAGTTTGTTGGACATTTGTGTCTACTTTGAGAATTGGAAGGTCCTGAAGGGCTAATTGCTCCATAATATCACCGTAAGACAGAAAATCACTCTGTACAATGGTACGTGGTAAAACCACTGTACCACTGCAAGAATTGAGAGTAGAGTAGTTATAAACTGTGATTAGAATGTTATCAGTGGAAGTAATATGGGAAAGATCATGAGCTTGTTCTGCATTTTAAACTGTAATGATGCACACACCGTTATGAAGAGCCTGAAAAGATATATTTTGGCCAACGTGTTGTAAAAGAGATCTACCAATACTATGTATGAGGAAGGTTTAAGAATGCAGTATGAGAGTGTTCAGCAGAAGTTTGTGGTTACAGGAAAGTGGGTGCTGGAGGGAAGAAGAGCGATTGGTGGAATGATGATGTAAAGAGAGTAGTAAGCGAGAAAAAGTTAGCATATGAGAGGTTTATTCAAAGTAGAAGTGATGCAAGGTGGGAAGAGTATATGTCAAGGAAAAGAGAGGTTGAGAGAGTGGTGATGCATAGTAAAAAGAGAGCAAATGAGAGTGGGTGAGATATTATCAACAAATTTTGTTGAAAATAAGAAAAAGTTTTGGAGTGAGATTAATAAGTTGAGGAAGCCTAAGGAACAAATGGATCTGAGTGTTACAATAGGAGAGGAGAGTTATTAAATGGAGAGTTAGAGGTATGAGGGAGATGGAGGGAATATTTTGAGGAATTATTAAATGTTGATGAAGATAGGAAAGCTGTGATATCGTGTATAGGGCAAGGAGGAATAACATCTTGTAGGAGTAAGGAAGAGCTAGTCGTGAGTGTGGGGGAAGTTCGTCAGGCAGTGGGTAGAATGAAAGGGGGTAAAGCAGCTGGGATTGATGGGATAAAGATAGAAATGTTAAAAGAAGGTGAGGATATAGTTTTGGAGTAGTTGGTGCTTTTATTTAATAAATATATGGAAGAGGGTAAGGTACCTAGGGAAATAAGTCTGTTGAGTATACCTGGTAAAGTGTATCATAGAGTTATTTTTTAAAGAAATTAAGAGTAAGACAGAGATTAGGACAACAGATGAACAAGGAGGCTTTAGGATGGGTAGAGGGTGTGTAGACGAAGTGTTGACTGTGAAACGTATAGGTAAACAGTATTTAGATAAGGGTAAAGACGTAAAGAGGTTTTTGTGGCATTTATGAATTTGGACAAGGCGTATGACAGTGTGGATAGGGGGGGACAATGTGGCAGATGTTGCAAATGTATGAAATACAAGGTAGGTTATTGAAAGCAGTGAAGAGTTTTGATGAGGATAGCGAGGCTCAGGATAGAGTATGTAGGAGAGAGGGAGATTATTTCCCAGTAAATGTAGACCTTAGACAAGGGTGTGTGATGTCACCATGGTTATTTAATATATCTATACATAGGATTGTAAGAGAAGTGAATGCTCGGGTGTTGGCAAGGGGTTTGGAGTTGAAAAATTAAGAATCTAACACAAAGTGGGAGTTGTCACAGTTGCTCTTTGCTGATGACACTGTGTTTTTGGGAAATTCTGAAGAGAAGTTGCAGAGGTTGATCAATGAGTTTGTTAGGTTACGTAAAAGAAGAAAATTGAAAATAATTATAGGAAAGAGTAAGGTGATGAGGATAAAAAAAAATAGAAATGAAAGACTGAATATTAGGTTGGAGGGAGAGAGTATGGAGGAGGTGAATGTATTCAGATATTTAGGAGTGGACGTGTAAGCAGATGGGTCTATGAGGATGAGGTGAATCATAGAATTAACGAGGCGAAAAAGGTGAGTGGTACACTGAGGAGTCTGTGGAGACTAAGAATTTTGTCCACGGAAGCAAAGATGTATGAGAGTATAGTTATACCAATGCTCTTATATGGGTGTGAAACATGGGTTTTGAATGCTGAAGCAAGGAGAAGACTGAAGGCAGTGGAGATGTGTCTGAGGACAATGTGTGGTGTGAATATAATGCAGAGAATTCGTAGTTTGGAAATTAGGAGGAGGTGCGGGATTACCAAAACTATTATCCAGAGGGCTGAGGAGGGGTTGTTGAGGTAGTTTGGACATGTAGAGACAATGGAACAAAACAGAATGACTTTGAGAGTGTATAAATCTGTAGTGGAGGGAAGGAAGAGTAGAGGTCGGCCTAGGAAAGGTTGGAGGGAGGGGATAAAGGAGGTTTCATTGCGAGGGGCTTGGACTTTCAGCAAGCATATATTAGCATGTTAGATAGAAGTGAATGGAGAAAATGTTTTTTTTAGGACTTGACGTGCTGATGGAGTGAGCAAAGTAACATTTATGAAGGGGTTCAGGTAAACCGGCAGGCCGGACTTGAGTCCTGGAGATGGGAAGTACAGTGTCTGCACTCTGAAGGAGGGGTGTTAATGTTGCAGGCGCTCAGGCAGGCAGGCACTCAAGCAGGCAGGCAGGCAGGCAGACAGGCAAGCAGACAGGCAGGCAGGCAGGCAGGCACTCAGGCAGGCAGGCACTCAGGCAGGCACTCAGGCAGGCAGGCACTCAGTCAGGCACTCAGGCAGGCAGGCACTCAGGCAGGCACTCAGGCAGGCACTCAGGCAGGCACTCAGGCAGGCACTCAGGCAGGTACTCAGGCAGGCACTCAGGCAGACACTCAGGCAGGCACTCAGGCAGGCAGTCAGGCAGGCAATCAGGCAGGCACTCAGGCAGGCACTCAGGCAGGCACTCAGGCAGGCACTCAGGCAGACACTCAGGCAGACACTCAGGCAGGCACTCAGGCAGGCACTCAGGCAGGCACTCAAGCAGGCACTCAGGCAGGCACTCAGGCAGGCACTCAGGCAGGCAGGCACTAAGGCAGGCACTCAGGCAGGCACTCAGGCAGGCACTCAGGCAGGCACTCAGGCAGACACTCAGGCAGGCACTCAGGCAGGCACTCAGGCAGGCACTCAGGCAGGCACTCAGGCAGGCACTCAGGCAGGCACTCAGGCAGACACTCAGGCAGGCACTCAGGCAGGCACTCAGGCAGGCACTCAGGCAGGCACTCAGGCAGGCACTCAGGCAGGCACTCAGGCAGGCACTCAGGCAGGCAGGCACTCAGGTAGGCAGGCACTCAGGCAGGCACTCAGGGAGGCAGGCACTCAGGCAGGCAGGCACTCAGGCAGGCACTCAGGCAGGCACTCAGGCAGGCACTCAGGCAGGCACTCAGGCAGGCACTCAGGCAGGCACTCAGGCAGGCACTCAGGCAGGCACTCAGGCAGGCACTCAGGCAGGCACTCAGGGAGGCAGGCACTCAGGCAGGCAGGCACTCAGGCAGGCACTCAGGCAGACACTCAGGCAGGCACTCAGGCAGACAGGCAGACACTCAGGCAGGCACTCAGGCAGGCACTCAGGCAGACACTCAGGCAGGCAGTCAGGCAGGCACTCAGGCAGGCACTCAGGCAGGTACTCAGGCAGGCACTCAGGCAGGCACTCAGGCAGGCACTCAGGCAGGCACTCAGGCAGGCACTCAGGCAGGCACTCAGGCAGCCACTCAGGCAGGCACTCAGGCAGGCACTCAGGCAGGCACTCAGGCAGGCACTCAGGCAGGCACTCAGGCAGGCACTCAGGCAGGCACTCAGGCAGGCACTCAGGCAGGCACTCAGGCAGGCACTCAGGCAGGCACTCAGGCAGGCACTCAGGCAGGCACGCACGCAGGCACTCACTCAGGCAGGCACTCAGGCAGGCACTCAGGCAGGGCAGGCAGTCAGGCAGGCACTCAGGCAGGCACTCAGGAAGGCACGCAGGCAGGCACTCAGGCAGGCACTCAGGCAGATACACAGGCAGGCACTCAGGCAGGCACTCAGGCAGGAACTCAGGCAGGCACTCAGGCAGGCACTCAGGCAGGCACTCAGGCAGGCACTCAGGCAGGCACTCAGGCAGGCACTCAGGCAGGCACTCAGGCAGACACTCAGGCAGGCACTCAGGCAGGCACTCAGGCAGGCACTCAGGCAGGCAGTCAGGCAGGCACTCAGGCAGGCACTGAGGCAGGCAGACACTCAGGCAGCCACTCAGGCAGGCACTCAGGCAGGCACTCAGGCAGGCACTCAGGCAGACACTCAGGCAGGCAGTCAGGCAGGCACTCAGGCAGGCACTCAGGCAGGCACTCAGGCAGGCACTCAGGCAGGCACTCAGGCAGGTACTCAGGCAGGCACTCAGGCAGGCACTCAGGCAGGCACTAACCAAGGCATCATTCTGCTCGTCTCATTTATTTTCTATTGATCTTAAAAAAATAATCTCTTTTTGTTTAGGTTTTTCAATTAATTGTTTCTCGCTGGAGCACTGCTGTAACACCTGTGTGTACAGTGACAGCACTGCTGTAACACCTGTGTGTACAGTGACAGCGCTGCTGTAACACCTGTGTGTACAGTGACAGTACTGCTGTAACACCTGTGTGTACAGTGACGACAGTACTGCTGTAACACCTGTGTGTACAGTGACAGTACTGCTGTAACACCTGTGTGTACAGTGACAGTACTGCTGTAACACCTGTGTGTACAGTGACAGTACTGCTGTAACACCTGTGTGTACAGTGACAGTACTGCTGTAACACCTGTGTGTACAGTGACAGTACTGCTGTAACACCTGTGTGTACAGTGACGACTGCACTGCTGTAACACCTGTGTGTACAGTGACAGTACTGCTGTAACACCTGTGTGTACAGTGACAGTACTGCTGTAAAACATGTGTGTACAGTGACAGTACTGCTGTAACACCTGTGTGTACAATGACAGCACTGCTGTAACACCTGTGTGTACAGTGACAGTACTGCTGTAACACCTGTGTGTACAGTGTCAGCACTGCTGTAACACCTGTGTGTACAGTGACAGTACTGCTGTAACACCTGCGTGTACAGTGACAGTACTGCTGTAACACCTGTGTGTACAATGACAGCACTGCTGTAACACCTGTGTGTACAGTAACAGTACTGCTGTAACACCTGTGTGTACAGTGACAGTACTGCTGTAACACCTGTGTGTACAGTGACAGTACTGCTGTAACACCTGTGTGTACAGTGACAGCACTGCTGCAACACTTGTGTGTACAGTGACAGTACTGTTGTAACACCTGTGTGTACAATGACAGCACTGCTGTAACACCTGTGTGTACAGTGACAGCACTGCTGTAACACCTGTGTGTACAGTGACAGTACTGCTGTAACACCTGTGTGTACAGTGACAGTACTGCTGTAACACCTGTGTGTACAGTGACAGTACTGCTGTAACACCTGTGTGTACAGTGACAGCACTGCTGTAACACCTGTGTGTACAGTGACAGTACTGCTGTAACACCTGTGTGTACAGTGACAGAACTGCTGTAACACCTGTGTGTACAGTGACAGCACTGCTGTAACCCCTGTGTGTACAGTGACAGTACTGCTGTAACACCTGTGTGTACAGTGACAGAACTGCTGTAACACCTGTGTGTACAGTGACAGCACTGCTGTAACACCTGTGTGTACAGTGACAGTACTGCTGTAACACCTGTGTGTACAGTGACAGCACTGCTGTAACACCTGTGTGTACAGTGACAGCACTGCTGTAACACCTGTGTGTACAGTGACAGCACTGCTGTAACACCTGTGTGTACAGTGACAGCACTGCTGTAACACCTGTGTGTACAGTGACAGCACTGCTGTTATCGTAGGGGTTCTTAAATGGAGATATCGTAGGTTGAAGGTAGACTCACTTGTTGGATGGTAATATATATTGTCAGGCTGAGATGAAGAGGAATGGAGCCCAGCCTTGCCGTGTTCTAGTCTGGAAGGTCTGCCGCCGAGTGAGAGGGAGGCAGAGGTACGAGCCTACACATGCGCATCCCGTGACGTCACACAAAGTCACAGGCCTACAAGGGATCTCCTATCTAAAGCACATGGATGATACTAATATGCTATACTATATAATACAGGGATCAGCAACTATGCTGACAGCTCGGTCATGTTACGTATGTCGTCTCGACATACACTACTATCTATAGGCTGAACAGGCAGGCGGTTCTGGGCTGATTCTATACAATAACAAATTCATATATGACTTAGAACTAATGGATGGTATCATAATGGATGTTACAACATGAGTTTTACGTAATGGGTGTTAACGTAATGAGTTTTAACGTAATGCATTACAAACTATAAGATCAAATCATTGTACAATATGGATGGAATTGATCGATCGATCTGTATTCATGCACTCTACGGATTCTGAGGAAATATATATATATATATATATATATATATATATATATATATATATATATATATATATATATATATATATATATATATATATATATATATATATATATATATATATATACATGGTGAAATTAACAGCAAAGGCATCTGGTGCACTCAGACTATTACTGTCAAATTCTCAGAATACGGAGGGAACGTGAACACGAAAATTTCTGACAAACTGATCAGCTAATAACAAAACACACAGTTGATAATTTCATTCATCTCGGACATCTAATTATACAGGCTGTTTACACTTAAACCCAATTCTGCGAGGGTAAGGTTTACATATGCAGAATGGTTATCATCTCTGGGAGGATCGAATTCCTCTGCAATGGCTAACACATGCCTTGACTGAGGACAGTCTGAACGAGTATCTACAAAAGATACAGCTACAATCACTAGTGACTGTGGAATTACTAACTCGTCTGCTAGGAGTACTCAACTCGACTATTCGATACAGTAATTCTTGGCTCACTACAAGTCACTAATGGGTGCTGGTGGCTTCACAGTAAGAATAAGATCTTCCTGGAGCAGGAATCAAATCACCAGAACACAAGGGATAGGTTCTTTGGGCATTTTTGACATCCTCGACAGTAAATGGAGGATCTGCAGTAACTACACTAACGTGTCGCGATAAAGCATCTGCGACTACATTCGACTTGCCAGGTAAATGTTCAAAAGTGGGACTGAACTCTTGGATAGTAAAGGTCCATCTGGCTAACCTTCCAGTAGGCTGTTTGTTCTGGAATAAAGGTATTAGTTCTTTCTTACTGGAGGAATGAACAAACTGGGTGGAGTGGATGACTCCCCCCCCCGTTGAAAAAATTAACGCTATAACACGCAATATGAGCAAGGGAGAACGAATCTACTATCTCAAACTGCAAGCAAAGGGAAAGGAAATGAGTACGGTCAACAATGCTGATATTCAATCTGAGTCGCACACAGTGACACGAGGTATCAGCTATAAAGAAACTACACTTACAGACGTTAACAACGTGAAAGTTACTCGAGAAATAACTTCTTACAATGCACTGATTACTGTCAACTAGGATGGGATCACAATCTGAAACACAAGGGACAACAACAACACTCAAGTGAGGACACTAGCCACAGAAACGTCTTTCTGCAACGGCTTGTGGCATCAGCAAGAGATGGCATAACTCGTTGCAAGTAAAGTTCTTCTCAAAGCGTCCCCTGGGAAGGAACGAGTACTTGAACAAGTCGCCATCGCAAGGATAGTAGTCTCAGCATTATCCTGCGTGCACGATGTTGTGGCTGGAGTCCAGACAGGAGTGACAGTATTACTAGTGCCTGACCGCTCGGCTACGTTAATAAGTAATTCACGAATCTATAGGAACTTAGTCTGAACTTCACATTTCGCAGCACTTTAACAAATCTCAGATACAAGCTGTGAGAACAAACACATTGCTCAAGGGCTAGATATTGTCTTTCAGTCAGTAGGGGAATGTTGGTACTGTGGACTGATTCATATTGACTTTGACTGGAATGATACACTAAGTGAACGTTCAGAAGTGACTGGGACATCTTCTCAGTGAAAATACTGAAGTGCATAAGGCAAGAAAAATGGAGAGAATGACACAATAAGCATAAATGGAAAAAAATGCTTAACTATTCTGCATAAGTAATTAAAAATTGACAAGTTACACAGTAAGCAAAGAACTCACACAAGAAGAATATGCAACTTAACAAATACTGAAAATCAAGAGAACTTTTACTTTGCTCAAATCTAATTTGCTCAACTTTTACTTTAAATTGAAAGGATGGCACAGTGAGTTGTCTTTACTTTCAATGCAACAAGGAAATACACAATAAAATAATAAAATGGACTCAATAAACTTGTGCAAAAATTAAAACACACACACAATTCACTGAAATAAAATAAAATGACACAGACAGAATAAAATACTATGCACAGAACAGAGCATAAGAAACTGCACTGTAATAAACTGTAGCAATATATCAAATTAACAATTGCTAATCAACAAGTACTTCATAATATTTTCTGCAAGGAAACTTTAATAGCAACACAATATTTGCACAAGAATTATTGCAAAATGAGTCAATGTGCAATAATAAAAAAAGTTATTACACACACAAGAAAAGAAATATATCAAGAAATGAACACTTTAACTCTTAACTGCAGCTTAAACAACACTTAACAAGCAAAAGAACAATTTACTTTAAAGGAAGAACTTAAAAATTGCACTAAGAGTGAATTTGTTCAATAAAACATGAAAAATAATAGGTGCTAAAAACACATAACAAAAAAAGTTTTAACACTTACAGTGATGCAGAACACAACACATCAATATAACACAATACTGGGATTTCTTGCAAAGAAACTTGATGTGTGAAAAATTTTGTAAAAAAAATGATTTCTTGCACAAAATAATGGCACTATTGTCTGTGGAAATAAGACAAATTAGACACTGGCTAAATGAAAGAATATGAACACAAGAATGTTCAACACACAGGGAAACAAACAAAATTACACAAAAGCTGGGAAGAGAAAAAAAAGTAACAGACAACACTGAGTTGTGATGCAGAATATGAGGTGAAAATTTACTGAAATACTTCACTGGAATACTGAGAACACAAGGTGATTCTGAAGTGTAACACAAGTTCTATATTGCTCATATGTTGCACACACAACAAAGGAAACACTAAGTACTTACTTCAAGTGTATAAAAAGATACACAACACAACAGATATAAGATAATGCACGAAAATTAACACTGAATTAAGGAGATTAAAAGAAATTAATGCAATCAGTACATGATAAACACTGAGTCTGATCAAGAGTCACTGAATGTCACTAAGAGAAAAAATCACTGGGAACACAAAAGAAATATCTCAACACTCGCAAATGTCTCTAAAAAAAATATTATCGCTGTAACAACTTGGTGAAAAATGAGGCTGATGGTGGAAGGTTTGAGGTGGAGGGTAGAGGAGACTGGTGGCTGACTACGATCACTGACTTCTCTCCACACTCGAAGAATTTGCGCTTAAATCGACGATAGACAAACACACAGGAGGCTTTATAAAGATGGCGTGAACACACTCTAGCTCTTGACCCCCTATGTGGTCCTTAAAATATGGTGCTACAACCCTTATCAGTGCACCAAAACACTGATGAAGTAGGTGAGTGGGTAATAGCTGAGTGTAGTTGGGTTTGTGGGTTAACAGGGCTGAGACCGGCAATGGTGCGACACACGTGGTCGTGGGTGGCTGGGCTTATGGGTTGAACGTCGTAAGCCTCACTGAGAACACCCACACTGCCGCGAAGATAATTCTAAGCCGGCTGGCTTAAAATAAACCCACGAAATACTACAACACCACAAGGATGAAAAAGAGCACTCAGAATGCTTGGAGCTTGAATCACAAGCGATGAAGACTACTCACGTGGCTTGCTCGAGTACTGGGGTAAGACACCTGGGTTAGTTACTAGCTGGCTTATCTTAACCCTTCACACAGAATAGCTTGATAACTTCACACGATGAGCACAGCAGAGGTGGAAGTTGGCTTGGCAGGCAAGGAATTGGATGGAGTAGACTAGGCTCGACTGGGCTTCCTCACCACAGACTGGAAGCTGGCTTATTTTGCAAACTCGGGTCAACCCCTCGGGAGTGATGCAAATAAGCAGAAAAACACTAATACAATGAGACTGACCAGTGAATAATGTAGAAGCTGGTAGGAGCTTGGGCGAGTAGCTGACTTGAGGTAGCTGGCTGGGGTGAACCTCGGTAGGCCTACTCACAAGATGGCCGTCTTGCTGGTCGAAAGAAATCTCCGTACATCGGCGTAATTATCAATTTTACGCCCACACCGCTGTCACCATTTTATCGTAGGGGTTCTTAAATGGAGATATCGTAGGTTGAAGGTAGACTCACTTGTTGGATGGTAATATATATTGTCAGGCTGAGATGAAGAGGAATGGAGCCCAGCCTTGCCGTGTTCTAGTCTGGAAGGTCTGCCGCCGAGTGAGAGGGAGGCAGAGGTACGAGCCTACACATGCGCATCCCGTGACGTCACACAAAGTCACAGGCCTACAAGGGATCTCCTATCTAAAGCACATGGATGATACTAATATGCTATGCTATATAATGTGTGTACAGTGACAGCACTGCTGTAACACCTGTGTGTACAGTGACGACACTGCTGTAACACCTGTGTGTACAGTGACAGAACTGCTGTAACACCTGTGTGTACAGTGACGACACTGCTGTAACACCTGTGTGTACAGTGACGACACTGCTGTAACACCTGTGTGTACAGTGACAGCACTGCGGTAACACCTGTGTGTACAGTGACAGCACTGCTGTAACACCTGCGTGTACAGTGACGACACTGCTGTAACACCTGTGTGTACAGTGACAGAACTGCTGTAACACCTGTGTGTACAGTGACAGCACTGCTGTAACACCTGTGTGTACAGTGACAGCACTGCTGCAACACCTGTGTGTACAGTGACAGCACTGCTGTAACACCTGTGTGTACAGTGACCGCACTGCTGTAACACCTGTGTGTACAGTGACAGCACTGCTGTAACACCTGTGTGTACAGTGACAGCACTGCAGTAACACCTGTGTGTACAGTGACAGCACTGCTGTAACACCTGTGTGTACAGTGACATCACTGCTGTAACACCTGTGTGTACAGTGACAGCACTGCTGCAACACCTGTGTGTACAGTGACAGCACTGCTGTAACACCTGTGTGTACAGTGACAGCACTGCTGTAACACCTGAGTGTAAAGTGACAGCACTGCTGTAACACCTCTGTGAACAGTGACAGTACTGCTGTAACACCTGTGTGTACAGTGACAGCACTGCTGTAACACCTGTGTGTACAGTGACGACACTGCTGTAACACCTGTGTGTACAGTGACAGAACTGCTGTAACACCTGTGTGTACAGTGACGACACTGCTGTAACACCTGTGTGTACAGTGACGACACTGCTGTAACACCTGTGTGTACAGTGACAGCACTGCGGTAACACCTGTGTGTACAGTGACAGCACTGCTGTAACACCTGCGTGTACAGTGACGACACTGCTGTAACACCTGTGTGTAAAGTGACGACACTGCTGTAACACCTGTGTGTACAGTGACAGCACTGCTGTAACACCTGTGTGTACTGTGACGAGATTGCTGTAACACCTGTGTGTACAGTGACAGCACTGTTGTAACACCTGTGTGTACAGTGACGACAGTACTGCTGTAACACCTGTGTGTACAGTGACGACAGTACTGCTGTAACACCTGTGTGTACAGTGACGACAGTACTGCTGTAACACCTGTGTGTACAGTGACACCACTGCTGTAACACCTGTGTGTACAGTGACAGTACTGCTGTAACACCTGTGTGTACAGTGACGACAGTACTGCTGCAACACCTGTGTGTACAGTGACGACAGTACTGCTGTAACACCTGTGTGTACAGTGACAGCACTGCTGTAACACCTGTGTGTAGAGTGACAGCACTGCTGTAACACCTGTGTGTACAGTGACAGCGCTGCTGTAACACCTGTGTGTACAATGACAGCACTGCTGTAACACCTGTGTGTACAGTGACAGCACTGCTGTAACACCTGTGTGTACAGTGACAGTACTGCTGTAACACCTGTGTGTACAGTGACAGCACTGCTGCAACACCTGTGTGTACAGTGACAGCACTGCTGTAACACCTGTGTGTACAGAGACAGTACTGCTGTAACACCTGTGTGTACAGAGACAGCACTGCTGTAACACCTGTGTGTACAGTGACAGCACTGCTGTAACACCTGTGTGTACAGTGACCGCACTGCTGTAACACCTGTGTGTACAGTGACAGTACTTCTGCAACACCTGTGTGCACAGTGACAGCACTGCTGTAACACCTGTGTGTAGAGTGACAGCACTGCTGTAACACCTGTGTGTACAGTGACAGCACTGCTGTAACAACTGTGTGTACAGTGACAGCACTGCTGTAACACCTGTCTGTACAGTGACAGCACTGCTGTAACACCTGTGTGTACAGTGACAGTACTGCTGTAACACCTGTGTGTACAGTGACAGCACTGCTGTAACACCTGTGTGTACAGTGACAGCACTGCTATAACACCTGTGTGTACAGTGACAGCACTGCTGCAACACCTGTGTGTACAGTGACAGCACTGCTGTAACACCTGTGTGTACAGTGACAGAACTGCTGTAACACCTGTGTGTACAGTGACAGCACTGCTGTAACACCTGTGTGTACAGTGACAGCACTGCAGTAACACCTGTGTGTACAGTGACAGCACTGCTGTAACACCTGTGTGTACAGTGACATCACTGCTGTAACACCTGTGTGTACAGTGACAGCACTGCTGCAACACCTGTGTGTACAGTGACAGCACTGCTGTAACACCTGTGTGTACAGTGACAGCACTGCTGTAACACCTGAGTGTAAAGTGACAGCACTGCTGTAACACCTGTGTGAACAGTGACAGTACTGCTGTAACACCTGTGTGTACAGTGACAGCACTGCTGTAACACCTGTGTGTACAGTGACGACACTGCTGTAACACCTGTGTGTACAGTGACAGAACTGCTGTAACACCTGTGTGTACAGTGACGACACTGCTGTAACACCTGTGTGTACAGTGACGACACTGCTGTAACACCTGTGTGTACAGTGACAGCACTGCGGTAACACCTGTGTGTACAGTGACAGCACTGCTGTAACACCTGCGTGTACAGTGACGACACTGCTGTAACACCTGTGTGTAAAGTGACGACACTGCTGTAACACCTGTGTGTACAGTGACAGCACTGCTGTAACACCTGTGTGTACAGTGACGACACTGCTGTAACACCTGTGTGTACAGTGACAGCACTGTTGTAACACCTGTGTGTACAGTGACGACAGTACTGCTGTAACACCTGTGTGTACAGTGACGACAGTACTGCTGTAACACCTGTGTGTACAGTGACGACAGTACTGCTGTAACACCTGTGTGTACAGTGACACCACTGCTGTAACACCTGTGTGTACAGTGACAGTACTGCTGTAACACCTGTGTGTACAGTGACGACAGTACTGCTGCAACACCTGTGTGTACAGTGACGACAGTACTGCTGTAACACCTGTGTGTACAGTGACAGCACTGCTGTAACACCTGTGTGTAGAGTGACAGCACTGCTGTAACACCTGTGTGTACAGTGACAGCGCTGCTGTAACACCTGTGTGTACAATGACAGCACTGCTATAACACCTGTGTGTACAGTGACAGCACTGCTGTAACACCTGTGTGTACAGTGACAGTACTGCTGTAACACCTGTGTGTACAGAGACAGCACTGCTGTAACACCTGTGTGTACAGTGACAGCACTGCTGTAACACCTGTGTGTACAGTGACCGCACTGCTGTAACACCTGTGTGTACAGTGACAGTACTGCTGCAGCACCTGTGTGCACAGTGACAGCACTGCTGTAACACCTGTGTGTACAGTGACAGCACTGCTGTAACACCTGTGTGTACAGTGACAGCACTGCTGTAACAACTGTGTGTACAGTGACAGCACTGCTGTATCACCTGTCTGTACAGTGACAGCACTGTTGTAACACCTGTGTGTACAGTGACAGCACTGCTGTAACACCTGTGTGTACAGTGACAGCACTGCTGTAACACCTGTGTGTACAGTGACAGCACTGCTGTAACACCTGTGTGTACAGAGACAGCACTGCTGTAACACCTGTGTGTACAGTGACGACAGTACTGCTGTAACACCTGTGTGTACAGTGACGACAGTACTGCTGTAACACCTGTGTGTACAGTGACGACAGTACTGCTGTAACTCCTGTGTGTACAGTGACGACAGCACTGCTGTAACACCTGTGTGTACAGTGACGACAGCACTGCTGTAACACCTGTGTGTACAGTGACGACAGAACTGCTGTAACACCTGTGTGTACAGTGACGACAGTACTGCTGTAACACCTGTGTGTACAGTGACGACTGCACTGCTGTAACACCTGTGTGTACAGTGACGACAGCACTGCTGTAACACCTGTGTGTACAGTGACGACAGAACTGCTGTAACACCTGTGTGTACAGTGACGACAGCACTGCTGTAACACCTGTGTGTACAGTGACGACAGTACTGCTGTAACACCTGTGTGTACAGTGACGACAGTACTGCTGTAACACCTGTGTGTAAAGTGACGACAGTACTGCTGTAACACCAGCGTGTAAAGTGACGACAGTACTGCTGTAACACCTGTGTGTAAAGTGACGACAGCACTGCTGTAACACCTGTGTGTAAAGTGACGACAGTACTGCTGTAACACTTGCGTGTAAAGTGACGACAGTACTGCTATAACACATGCGTGTAAAATGATGACATCACTGCTGTAACACCTGCGTGTAAAGTGACCACAATACTGCTGTAACACCTGCGTGTAAAGTGACGACAGCACTGCTGTAACACCTGCGTGTAAAGTGACGACAGCACTACTGTAACACCTGCGTGTAAAGTGACGACAGCACTGCTGTAACACCTGTGTGTAAAGTGACGACAGTACTGCTGTAACACCTGCGTGTAAAGTGACGACAGCACTGCTGTAACACCTGCTTGTAAAGTGACTAGAGCACTGCTGTAACACCTGCGTGTAAAGTGACGACAGCACTGCTGTAACAACAGAGTGTAAAGTGACGACAGCATTGCTGTAACACCTGTGTGTAAAGTGACGACAGTACTGCTGTAACACCTGCGTGTAAAGTGACGACAGCACTGCTGTAACACCTGCGTGTAAAGTGACGACAGTACTGCTGTAACACCTGCGTGTAAAGTGACGACAGCACTGCTGTAACACCTGCGTGTAAAGTGACGAAAGTACTGCCGTAACACCTGCGTGTAAAGTGACGACAGTACTGCTGTAACACCTGTGTGTACAGTGACCACAGTACTGCTGTAACACCTGTGTGTGCAGTGGCGACAGTACTGCTGTAACACCTGTGTGTACAGTGACGACAGCACTGCTGTAACACCTGTGTGTACAGTGACGACAGTACTGCTGTAACACCTGTGTGTACAGTGACGACAGTACTGCTGTAACACATGCGTGTAAAGTGACGACAGTACTACTGTAACACATGCGTGTAAAGTGACGACAGTACTGCTGTCAAACCTGCGTGTAAAGTGACGACAGTACTGCTGTAACACATGCGTGTAAAGTGACGACAGCACTGCTGTAACACCTGCTTGTAAAGTGACTAGAGCACTGCTGTAACACCTGCGTGTGAAGTGACGACAGCAATGCTGTAACAACAGAGTGTAAAGTGACGACAGCATTGCTGTAACACCTGTGTGTAAAGTGACGACAGTACTGCTGTAACACCTGCGTGTAAAGTGAGGACAGCACTGCTGTAACACCTGCGTGTAAAGTGACGACAGCACTGCTGTAACACCTGCGTGTAAAGTGACGACAGTACTGCTGTAACACCTGCGTGTAAAGTGACGACAGCACTGCTGTAACACCTGCGTGTAAAGTGACGACAGTACTGCTGTAACACCTGCGTGTAAAGTGACGACAGTACTGCTGTAACACCTGTGTGTACAGTGACGACAGTACTGCTGTAACACTTGTGTGTGCAGTGGCGACAGTACTGCTGTAACACCTGTGTGTACAGTGACGACAGCACTGCTGTAACACCTGTGTGTACAGTGACGACAGTACTGCTGTAACACCTGTGTGTACAGTGACGACAGTACTGCTGTAACACCTGTGTGTACAGTGACAACAGTACTGCTGTAACACCTGCGTGTAAAGTGACGACAGTACTGCTGTAACACCTGTGTGTAAAGTGCCAACAGTACTGCTGTAACACATGCGTGTAAAGTGACGACAGTACTGCTGTAACACATGCGTGTAAAGTGACGACAGTACTGCTGTAACACATGCGTGTAAAGTGACCACAGTACTGCTGTCAAACCTGCGTGTAAAGTGACGACAGCATTGCTGTAACACCTGCTTGTAAAGTGACTAGAGCACTGTTGTAACACCTGCGTGTAAAGTGACGACAGCACTGCTGTAACAACAGAGTGCAAAGTGACGACAGCATTGTTGTAACACCTGTGTGTAAAGTGACGACAGTACTGCTGTAACACCTGCGTGTAAAGTGACGACAGCACTGCTGTAACACCTGCGTGTAAAGTGACGACAGTACTGCTGTAACACCTGCGTGTAAAGTGACGACAGCACTGCTGTAACACCTGCGTGCAAAGTGACGACAGTACTGCTGTAACACCTGTGTGTACAGTGACGACAGTACTGCTGTAACACCTGTGTGTGCAGTGGCAACAGTACTTCTGTAACACCTGTGTGTACAGTGACGACAGCAATGCTGTAACACCTGTGTGTACAGTGACGACATTACTGCTGTAACACCTGTGTGTACAGTGACAACAGTACTGCTGTAACACCTGTGTGTAAAGTGACGACAGTACTGCTGTAACACCTGTGTGTAAAGTGCCAACAGTACTGCTGTAACACATGCGTGTAAAGTGACGACAGTACTGCTGTAACACATGCGTGTAAAGTGACGACAGTACTGCTGTAACACATGCGTGTAAAGTGACGACAGTACTGCTGTCAAACCTGCGTGTAAAGTGACGACAGCACTGCTGTAACACTTGTGTGTAAAGTGACGACAGTACTGCTGTAACACCTGCGTGTAAAGTGATGACAGCACTGCTGTAACACCTGCGTGTAAAGTGACGACAGTACTGCTGCAACACCTGCGTGTAAAGTGACGACAGCACTGCTGTAACACATGCGTGTAAAGTGACGACAGTACTGCTGTAACACATGCGTGTAAAGTGACGACAGTACTGCTGTAACACCTGCGTGTAAAGTGACGACAGCACTGCTGTAACACCTGCGTGTAAAGTGACGACAGTACTGCTGTAACACCTGCGTGTAAAGTGACGACAGTACTGCTGTTACACCCGCGTGTAAAGTGACGGCAGCACTGCTGTAACACCTGCGTGTAAAGTGACGACAGCACTGCTGTAACACCTGCGTGTAAATTGACGACAGTACTGCTGTAACACCTGTGTGTAAAGTGACGACAGTACTGCTGTAACACCTGTGTGTAAAGTGACGACAGCACTGCTGTAACACCTGAGTGTAAAGTAACGACAGCACTGCTGTAACACCTGTGTGTACAGTGACGACAGTGCTGCTGTAACACCTGCGTGTACAGAGACGACAGTACTGCTGTAACACCTGCGTGTAAAGTGAAGACAGTACTGCTGTAACACCAATGTGTAAAGTGACGACAGTACTGCTGTAACACCTGTGTGTAAAGTGACGACAGTGCTGCTGCAACACCTGTGTGTACAGTGACAGTACTGCTGTAACACCTGTGTGTACAGTGACGACAGTGCTGCTGTAACACCTGTATGTACAGTGACGACAGTACTGCTGTAACACCTGCGTGTAAAGTGACGACAGCACTGCTGTAACACCTGCGTGTAAAGTGAGACAGTACTGCTGTAACACCTGCGTGTAAAGTGACGACAGTACTGCTGTAACACCTGTGTGTACAGTGACCACAGTACTGCTGTAACACCTGCGTGTAAAGTGACGACAGTACTGCTGTAACACCTGTGTGTACAGTGACGACAGTACTGCTGTAACACCTGCGTGTAAAGTGACGACAGCACTGCTGTAACACCTGCGTGTAAAGTGACGACAGTACTGCTGTAACACCTGCGTGTAAAGTGACGACAGTACTGCTGTAACACCTGCGTGTAAAGTGACGACAGTACTGCTGTAACACCTGCTAGTAAAGTGACGACAGTACTGCTGTAACACCTGCGTGTAAAGTGACGACAGTACTGCTGTAACACCTGCGTGTAAAGTGACGACAGTACTGCTGTAACACCTGCGTGTAAAGTGACGACAACACTGCTGTAACACCTGCGTGTAAAGTGACGACAGCACTGCTGTAACACCTGCGTGTAAAGTGACGACAGCACTGCTGTAACGCCTGCGTGCAAAGTGACGACAGCATTGTTGTAACACCTGTGTGTAAAGTGACGACAGTACTGCTGTAACACCTGCGTGTAAAGTGACGACAGCACTGCTGTAACACCTGCGTGTAAAGTGACGACAGCACTGCTGTAACACCTGCGTGTAAAGTGACGACAGTACTGCTGTAACACCTGCGTGTAAAGTGACGACAGCACTGCTGTAACACCTGCGTGTAAAGTGACGACAGTACTGCTGTAACACCTGTGTGTACAGTGACGACAGCACTGCTGTAACACCTGTGTGTACAGTGACGACAGTACTGCTGTAACACCTGTGTGTACAGTGACGACAGTAATGCTGTAACACCTGTGTGTACAGTGACAACAGTACTGCTGTAACACCTGCGTGTAAAGTGACAACAGTACTGCTGTAACACCTGTGTGTAAAGTGACGACAGTACTGCTGTAACACCTGAGTGTAAAGTGACGACAGTACTGCTGTAACACATGCGTGTAAAGTGACGACAGTACTGCTGTAACACCTGCGTGTAAAGTGACGACAGCACTGCTGTAACACTTGTGTGTAAAGTGACGACAGTACTGCTGTAACACCTGCGTGTAAAGTGATGACAGCACTGCTGTAACACCTGCGTGTAAAGTGACGACAGTACTGCTGCAACACCTGCGTGTAAAGTGACGACAGCACTGCTGTAACACCTGCGTGTAAAGTGACGACAGCACTGCTGTAACACCTGCGTGTAAAGTGACGACAGTACTGCTGTAACACCTGCGTGTAAAGTGACGACAGCACTGCTGTAACACATGCGTGTAAAGTGACGACAGTACTGCTGTAACACCTGCGTGTAAAGTGACGACAGCACTGCTGTAACACTTGTGTGTAAAGTGACGACAGTACTGCTGTTACACCCGCGTGTAAAGTGACGGCAACACTGCTGTAACACCTGCGTGTAAATTGACGACAGTACTGCTGTAACACCTGTGTGTAAAGTGACGACAGTACTGCTGTAACACCTGTGTGTAAAGTGACGACAGCACTGCTGTAACACCTGAGTGTAAAGTAACGACAGCACTGCTGTAACACCTGTGTGTACAGTGACGACAGTACTGCTGTAACACCTGCGTGTACAGAGACGACAGTACTGCTGTAACACCTGCGTGTAAAGTGAAGACAGTACTGCTGTAACACCTATGTGTAAAGTGACGACAGTACTGCTGTAACACCTGTGTGTAAAGTGACGACAGTGCTGCTGCAACACCTGTGTGTACAGTGACAGTACTGCTGTAACACCTGTGTGTACAGTGACGACAGAGCTGCTGTAACACCTGTATGTACAGTGACGACAGTACTGCTGTAACACCTGTGTGTAAAGTGCCAACAGTACTGCTGTAACACATGCGTGTAAAGTGACGACAGTACTGCTGTAACACCTGTGTGTAAAGTGCCAACAGTACTGCTGTAACACATGCGTGTAAAGTGACGACAGTACTGCTGTAACACATGCGTGTAAAGTGACGACAGTACTGCTGTCAAACCTGCGTGTAAAGTGACGACAGTACTGCTGTAACACATGCGTGTAAAGTGACGACAGTACTGCTGTAACACTTGCGTGTAAAGTGACGACAGTACTGCTGTAACACCTGCGTGTAAATTGACGACAGTACTGCTGTAACACCTGCTTGTAAAGTGACGACAGTACTGCAGTAACACCTGCTTTTAAAGTGACGACAGCACTGCTGTAACACCTGTGTGTAAAGTGACGACAGTACTGCTGTAACACCTGCGTGTAAAGTGAGGACAGCACTGCTGTAACACCTGTGTGTAAAGTGACGAGAGTACTGCTGTAACACCTGCGTGTAAAGTGACGACAGTACTGCTGTAAAACCTGCTTGTAAAGTGACGACAGTACTGCTGTAACACCTGCGTGTAAAGTAACGACAGTACTGCTGTAACACCTGCGTGTAAAGTGACGAAAGTACTGCTGTAACACCTGCGTGTAAAGTGACGACAGTACTGCTGTAGCACCTGCGTGTAAAGTGACGACAGAGCTGCTGCAACACCTGTGTGTACATTGACAGTACTGCTGTAACACCTGTGTGTACAGTGACGACAGTGCTGCTGTAACACCTGCGTGTAAAGTGGCGACAGTACCGCTGTAACACCTGCGTGTAAAGTGACGACAGTACTGCTGTAACACCTGCGTGTAAAGTGACGACAACACTGCTGTAACACCTGCGTGTAAAGTGACGACAGCACTGCTGTAACACCTGCGTGTAAAGTGACGACAGTACTGCTGTAACACCTGCGTGTAAAGTGACGACAGCACTGCTGTAACACCTGCGTGTAAAGTGACTAGAGCACTGCTGTAACACCTGCGTGTAAAGTGACGACAGCACTGCTGTAACAACAGCGTGTAAAGTGACGACAGTACTGCTGTAACACCTGTGTGTAAAGTGACGACAGTACTGCTGTAACACCTGCGTGTAAAGTGAGGACAGCACTGCTGTAACACCTGCGTGTAAAGTGACGACAGCACTGCTGTAACACCTGCGTGTAAAGTGACGACAGTACTGCTGTAACACCTGCGTGTAAAGTGACGACAGCACTGCTGTAACACCTGCGTGTAAAGTGACGACAGTACTGCTGTAACACCTGCGTGTAAAGTGACGACAGTACTGCTGTAACACCTGTGTGTACAGTGACGACAGTACTGCTGTAACACCTGTGTGTGCAGTGGCGACAGTACTGCTGTAACACCTGTGTGTACAGTGACGACAGCACTGCTGTAACACCTGTGTGTACAGTGACGACAGTACTGCTGTAACACCTGTGTGTACAGTGACAACAGTACTGCTGTAACACCTGCGTGTAAAGTGACGACAGTACTGCTGTAACACCTGTGTGTAAAGTGCCAACAGTACTGCTGTAACACATGCGTGTAAAGTGACGACAGTACTGCTGTAACACATGCGTGTAAAGTGACGACAGTACTGCTGTAACACCTGCGTGTAAAGTGACGACAGCACTGCTGTAACACTTGTGTGTAAAGTGACGACAGTACTGCTGTAACACCTGCGTGTAAAGTGATGACAGCACTGCTGTAACACCTGCGTGTAAAGTGACGACAGTACTGCTGCAACACCTGCGTGTAAAGTGACGACAGCACTGCTGTAACACCTGCGTGTAAAGTGACGACAGCACTGCTGTAACACCTGCGTGTAAAGTGACGACAGTACTGCTGTAACACCTGCGTGTAAAGTGACGACAGCACTGCTGTAACACCTGCGTGTAAAGTGACGACAGTACTGCTGTAACACCTGCGTGTAAAGTGACGACAGTACTGCTGTTACACCCGCGTGTAAAGTGACGGCAGCAGTGCTGTAACACCTGCGTGTAAAGTGACGACAGCACTGCTGTAACACCTGTGTGTAAAGTGACGACAGTACTGCTGTAACACCTGTGTGTAAAGTGACGACAGCACTGCTGTAACACCTGAGTGTAAAGTAACGACAGCACTACTGTAACACCTGTGTGTACAGTGACGACAGTACTGCTGTAACACCTGCGTGTACAGAGACGACAGTACTGCTGTAACACCTGCGTGTAAAGTGATGACAGTACTGCTGTAACACCTATGTGTAAAGTGACGACAGTACTGCTGTAACACCTGTGTGTAAAGTGACGACAGTGCTGCTGCAACACCTGTGTGTACAGTGACAGTACTGCTGTAACACCTGTGTGTACAGTGACGACAGTGCTGCTGTAACACCTGTATGTACAGTGACGACAGTACTGCTATAACACCTGTGTGTAAAGTGACGACATTACTGCTGTAACACCTGCGTGTAAAGTGACGACAGTACTGCTGTAACACCTGTGTGTACAGTGACGAGAGTACTGCTGTAACACCTGCGTGTAAAGTGACGACAGTACTGCTGTAACACCTGTGTGTACAGTGACGACAGTACTGCTGTAGCACCTGCGTGTAAAGTGACGACAGTACTCCTGTAAAACCTGCTTGTAAAGTGACGACAGTACTGCTGTAACACCTGCGTGTAAAGTGACGACAGTACTGCTGTAACACCTGCGTGTAAAGTGACGACAGTACTGCTGTAAAACCTGCTTGTAAAGTGACGACAGTACTGCTGTAACACCTGCGTGTAAAGTGACGACAGTACTGCTGTAACACCTGCTTGTAAAGTGACGACAGTACTGCTGTAACACCTGTGTGTAAAGTGACGACAGTACTGCTGTAACACGTGCGTGAAAAGTGACGACAGTTCTGCTGTAACACCTGTGTGTACAGTGACGAGAGTACTGCTGTAACACCTGCGTGTAAAGTGACGACAGTACTGCTGTAAAACCTGCTTGTAAAGTGACGACTTTACTGCTGTTACACCTGCGTGTAAAGTGACGACAGTACTGCTGTAACACCTGCGTGTAAAGTGACGACAGTACTGCTGTAACACCTGCGTGTAAAGTGACGACAACACTGCTGTAACACCTGCGTGTAAAGTGACGACAACGCTGCTGTAACACCTGCGTGTAAAGTGACGACAGAGCTGCTGCAACACCTGTGTGTACAGTGACAGTACTGCTGTAACACCTGTGTGTACAGTGACGACAGTGCTGCTGTAACACCTGCGTGTAAAGTGGCGACAGTACTGCTGTAACACCTGCGTGTAAAGTGACGACAGTACTGCTGTAACTCCTGTGTGTACAGTGACGAGAGTACTGCTGTAACACCTGTGTGTAAAGTGACGACAACGCTGCTGTAACACCTGCGTGTAAAGTGACGACAGAGCTGCTGCAACACCTGTGTGTAAAGTGACAAAAGTGACGACAACACTGCTGTAACACCTGCGTGTAAAGTGACGACAGCACTGCTGTAACACCTGCGTGTAAAGTGACGACAGCACTGCTGTAACACCTGCGTGTAAAGTGACGACAGCTCTGCTGTAACACCTGCGTGTAAAGTGACGACAGTACTGCTGTAACACCTGCGTGTAAAGTGACGACAGTACTGCTGCAACACCTGCGTGTAAAGTGACGACAGTACTGCTGTAACACCTGTGTGTAAAGTGTCGACAGTACTGCTGTAACACCTGCGTGTAAAGTGACGACAGTACTGCTGTAACACCTGCGTGTAAAGTGACGACAGTACTGCTGTAACACCTGCGTGTAAAGTGACGACAGTACTGCTGTAACACCTGCGTGTAAAGTGACGACAGTACTGCTGTAACACCTGCGTGTAAAGTGACGACAGTACTGCTGTAACACCTGTGTGTAAAGTGACGACAGTACTGCTGTAACACCTGCGTGTAAAGTGACGACAGTACTGCTGTAACACCTGCGTGTAAAGTGACGACAGTACTGCTGTAACACCTGTGTGTAAAGTGACGACAGTACTGCTGTAACACCTGTGTGTAAAGTGACGACAGTACTGCTGTAACACCTGTGTGTAAAGTGACGACAGTACTGCTGTAACACCTGCGCGTAAAGTGACGACAGTACTGCTGTAACACCTGTGTGTACAGTGACGAGAGTACTGCTGTAACACCTGCGTGTAAAGTGACGACAGTACTGCTGTAACACCTGCGTGTAAAGTGACGACAGTACTGCTGTAACACCTGCGTGTAAAGTGACGACAGTACTGCTGTAACACCTGCGTGTAAAGTGACGACAGTACTGCTGTAACACCTGCGTGTAAAGTGACGACAGTATTGCTGTAAAACCTGCATGTAAAGTGACGACATTACTGCTGTGTCACCTGCGTGTAAAGTGACGACAGTACTGCTGTAACTCCTGCGTGTAAAGTGACGACAGTACTGCTGCAACACCTGCGTGTAAAGTGATGACAGTACTGCTGTAACACCTGCGTGTAAAGTGACGACAGTACTGCTGTAGCACCTGGGTGTAAAGTGACCTGGTTACCTGGAGGTTAAATGGAGGCTATTCCGGGGATCAACGCCCCCGCGGCCCGGTCCATGACCATGCCTTCCGATGGATCAGGGCCTGATCAACTAGGCTGTTACTGCTGGCCGCACGCTGTCCAATGTACGAGCCACAGCCCGGCTGCTCCGGCACTGACTTTAGGTATCTGTCCAGCTCTATCTTGAAGGCAGCCAGGGGCTTATTGGCAATTCCCCTAATGCTTGATGGGAGGCTGTTGAACAGTTTTGGGCCCCGGACACTTATGGTGTTTTCCCTTAGTGTACCAATGGCGCCCCTACTTTTTAGTTAGGGCATTTTGCATCACCTGCCCAGTCTTTTACTTTCGTAGGGAGTGATTTCTGTGTGCAGATTTGGGACCATTCCTTCCAAGATTTTCCAAGTGTAGATTATGATATATCTCTCCCTCCTGCGTTCCAACGAGTACAAGTCAAGCGCTTCCAAGCGTTCCCAGTAGTTAAGGTGCTTGGCAGAACTTATACGTGCAGTAAAGGATCTCTGTACACTCTCTAGATCTGCGATTTCACCTGCTTTGAATGGAGATGTTAATGTACAGCAGTATTCCAGCCTAGAGAGAACAAGTGATTTGAAAAGGATCATCATTGGCTTGGCATCTCTCGTTTTGAAAGTTCTCATTATCCATCCTATAATTTTTTTGCACTTGTGATCGTGGCACTGTTGTGATCCTTGAAAGTGAGATCCTCAGACATTACTACTCGCAGGTCCCTTACATTATTTTTCCGCTCTATTGTATGGCCGGAGTCAGTAGTATACTCTGTTCTAGTTATTATCTCCTCCAGTTTTCCATAACGGAGTAGTTGGAATTTGTCCTCATTGAACATCATATTGTTTACCGTTGCCCACTTTAAAACTTTGCTTATATCTTCTTGGAGGTTAACCGCGTCCTCAGCAGATGACAGCCTCATGCAGATCCTAGTATCATCCGCAAAGGATGATACGGTGCTGTGGTGTATATCTCTGTTTATGTCCGATATGAGGATAAGGAATAAGATGGGGGCGAGTACTGTGCCTTGTGGAACAGAGCTCTTCACTATGGCAGCCTCTGATTTAACTGTTGACCACTACTCTTTGTGCAAGAAAGGTATAAAATACCGACAATATGAAAGTTAAGACACATGTACAACATCTGGATATCTTTATTGTAGACGTTTCGCCATCCAGTGGCTTTATCAATAGATTCTATTATGTCCTAGAATCTGTATTGATAAAGCCACTGGATGGCGAAACGTCTACGATAAAGATATCCAGATGTTGTACATGTGTCTTAACTTTCATATTGTCGGTATTTTATACCTTTCTTGCACAACTTGTCAGACACTGCAACATCATGGAATCTTGGTTCAGAGGACATCTACAAGACCTTCTTCACGGCTGCTGCAACTAACCCATCTCTTTGGGAAGGACCTACTTCCACTGGGGAATCCCGCCTACCAGTAACTATGCCCTCGTCTGCTGCCCGTCCTTATCCACTGACGCCTATATAACCGCCAGTCTTCTTGCCTTTGCTCCAGATTCTCCTCCACCACGATGCTGTGAACACTAACTCCAAGGCTGAAGGACTGATTACCTCATCTTTTGTATATAGTTCTACTGTCTTCCTATTATGTCCTAGAATCTGTATTGATAAAGCCACTGGATGGCGAAACGTCTACAATAAAGATATCCAGATGTTGCACATGTGTCTTAACTTTCACTACTCTTTGTGTTCGATTTGTTAGGAAGTTGAAGATCCTTCTCCCTACTTTCCCAGTTATTCCTTTAGCACGTATTTTATGGGCTATTACGCCATGATCGCATTTGTCAAATGCTTTTGCAAAGTCTGTGTATGTTACATCTGCATTCTGATTTTCTTCCAGTGCATCCAAGGCCATGTCATAGTGATCCAGTAGTTGTGAGAGGCAGGAGCGACCTGCCCTGAACCCATGTTGCCCTGGATTGTCCAGATTTTGGGAATCCAGGTGATTTGCAATCCTGCTTCTTAGCACTCTTTCTAAGATTTTTAGGATGTGGGACGTCAGAGGTATTGGTCTATAGTTCTTAGCTAATGCTTTGCTGACACCTTTATGGAGTGGGGCTATATCCGTTGTTTTAAGTGACTGTGGAATTTCACCTATGTCCAAGCTCCTCCTCCATAGTGTTCTTAGGGCACGCGAGAGGGGTTTCTTGCAGTTCTTAATGAAAACAGAGTTCCACGAGTCTGGGCCCGGGGCTGAGTGCATAGGCATGTTGTCAATGGCTTTTTCGAAATCTATCGGAGTTAGGGTAATGTCGGAAATCTGGCATACATTTATGGAGTTTTGAGGCTCATTCATGAAGAAATCATTTGGGTCGTCGATCCTCAGACCGATTAGTGGTTCACTAAACACAGAGTCGTACTGGGATTTCAATATTTCACTCATTTCCTTGTTGTCGTCTGTGTAAGTCCCATCCTGTCTGAGTAAGGGCCCGATACTAGATGTGGTATTTGCCTTGTTTTTGGCATATGAAAAGAAATATTTTGAATTTCTTTCAATTTCACTAATGGCTTTAAGCTCCTCCTGCCTCTCCTGGTTACTGTAAGAGTTATTTAACTTAAGTTCGATAGTTTCCACTTCCCTAGTCAGCGCCTCCTTTCGTGTATCAGATATTCTAGCACTCCTGAGAAGCTCAGTGACTCTTCGTCGTCTTCTGTAGAGGGAGCGTCTTTCTCTCTCCAGTTTACTCCTGCTCTTCTTCTTTCTTAGGGGAATATGCCTAGAACATGCTTCGGCTGCCAGGAAGTTGATCCTTTCAAGGCACTTGTTTGGATCCATGTCATTTAAGACATCTTCCCATCATGTTTCGTTTAGGACATGGTTTACCTGGTCCCAGTTGATGTTCTTGCTGTTGAAGTTGTATTTCATGAAGACACCTTCACAGGTACATGCATTCTGCTGATCAGGACCCCTATGCATGTACGTCTGGACTTCGATTAGGTTGTGATCGGAATTAGTTGTTTTTGATATTCTTTTGTCTGTTATCAGGTCCTCATTATTTGTGAAGATAAGGTCAAGTGTGTTTTCTAGTCTTGTTGGCTCCACTATCTACTGGCTTAAGGTGTGTTGTGTTTTTCGCAGAGACTTAGTAGCTCATGTGTGTGTGACCTTTCATCTGCGCTACCTCCGGGGATTGTTTCAGCTATAACATTATTTGCTACATTCTTCCATTTTGTATGCCTTAGGTTGAAATCACCAAGCAGTAAGATGTTTGGGGATGGAGCTGGAAGGTTTTCCAAACAGTAATCAATTTTCAGAAGTTGTTCCTTGAACTGTTGTGAGGTTGCATCTGGTGGCTTGTATACAACCACAATGACTAGGTTTTGGTTCTCGATCTTTATTGAAAGAACTTCAACTACCTCATTTGTGGTGTTCAGCAACTCCGTGCAGATGATGGACTCTTTGACATACAGGCCAACCCCCCCTTGTTGCCTGTTTTTTTCTGTCGTATCTGAAAAGGTTGTAACCACTTATCCATATTTCACTGTCAAAGTGATCTTTTGTGTGAGTCTCTGTGAAGGCTGCAAACATTGCATTAGACTCCTCTAGAAGTCCACTGATAAGAGGTATTCTGTTGTTGGTGGATGGCTTAAGGCCCTGTATATTAGCAAATATGAACGAGGTTGTATTCTGTGTTTGTTGAAGAGATTTTGTTATTGGCATCAGTAGTTGTAATTCTGGAGGGTCATGGGTGGCCACTGGCTGCGCCTCCAGTCCAACAAGGCTCCAAGGTGGTGGACTATTTTTGTTATTTCCTTCCATTTTCTTTTTTCGTTTCCTGCCACTAAAAAATCACCTGGAGTTGGGTTGTCGTAGCTACTATTGTTTGTCTTGTGGGGTCTGTGCCTCCTGGACGACAGTACTGCTGTAACACCTGCGTATAAAGTGACGACAGTGCTGTTGTAACACCTGTGTAGAAAGTGACGACAGTACTGCTGTAACACCTGCGTATAAAGTAACGACAGTACTGCTGTAACACCTGTGTGAAAAGTGACGACAGTACTGCTGTAACACCTGCGTGTAAAGTGACGACAGTACTGCTGTAACACCTGCGTGTAAAGTGGCGACAGTACTGCTGTAACACCTGCGTGTAAAGTGACGACCGTACTGCTGTAACACCTGCGTGTAAAGTGACGACAGTACTGCTGTAACACCTGCGTGTAAAGTGACGACAGTACTGCTGTAACACCTGCGTGTAAAGTGACGACAGTACTGCTGTAACACCTGCGTGTAAAGTGACGACAGTACTGCTGTAACACCTGTTGTAACACCTGTGTAAAGTGACGACAGTACTGCTGTAACACCTGCGTGTAAAGTGACGACAGTACTGCTGTGCGTGTAACACCTGCGTGTAAAGTGACGACAGTACTGCGTGTAACACCTGCTGTAACACCTGTGTAAAGTGACGACAGTACTGCTGTAACACCTGCGTGTAAAGTGACGACAGTACTGCTGTAACACCGTGTAAAGTGACGACAGTACTTCTGTAACACCTGCGTGTAAAGTGGCGACAGTACTGCTGTAACACCTGCGTGTAAAGTGACGACAGTACTGCTGTAACACCTGCGTGTAAAGTGACGACAGTACTGCTGTAACACCTGCGTGTAAAGTGACGACAGTACTGCTGTAACACCTGCGTGTAAAGTGACGACAGTACTGCTGTAACACCTGCGTGTAAAGTGACGACAGTACTGCTGTAACACCTGTGTGTAAAGTGACAACAGTACTGCTGTAACACCTGCGTGTGAAGTGATGACTGTACTGCTGCAACACCTGTGTGTAAAGTGACGACAGTACTGCTGTAACTCCTGCGTGTAAAATGACGACAGTACTGCTGCAACACCTGTGTGTAAAGTGACAACAGTACTGCTGTAACACCTGCGTGTGAAGTGATGACAGTACTGCTGCAACACCTGTGTGTAAAGTGACAACAGTACTGCTGTAACACCTGCGTGTGAAGTGATGACAGTACTGCTGCAACACCTGTGTGTAAAGTGACGACAGTACTGTAACGAACACCTGTGTGTAAAGTGACAGTACTGCTGCAACACCTGCGTGTAAAGTGACGACAGCACTGCTGTAACACCTGGGTGTAAAGTGACGACAGTACTGCTGTAACACCTGCGTGTAAACTGACGACAGTACTGCTGTAACACCTGTGTGTAAAGTGACGACAGTACTGCTGTAACACCTGTGTGTAAAGTGACGACAGTACTGCTGTAACACCTGTGTGTAAAGTGACGACAGTACTGCTGTAACACCTGTGTGTAAAGTGACGACAGTACTGCTGTAACACCTGTGTGTAAAGTGACGACAGTACTGCTGTAACACCTGTGTGTAAAGTGACGACAGTACTGCTGTAACACCTGTGTGTAAAGTGACGACAGTACTGCTGCAACACCTGTGTGTAAAGTGACGACAGTACTGCTGTAACACCTGTGTGTAAAGTGACGACAGTACTGCTGCAACACCTGTGTGTAAAGTGACGACAGTACTGCTGCAACACCTGTGTGTAAAGTGACGACAGTACTGCTGTAACTCCTGGGTGGAAAGTGACGACAGTACTGCTGCAACACCTGTGTGTAAAGTGACGACAGTACTGCTGTAACGCCTGCGTGTAACGTGACGACAGTACTGCTGTAACACCTGCGTGTAAAGTGACGACAGTACTGCTGTAACACCTGCGTGTAAAGTGACGACAGTACTGCTGTAACACCTGTGTGTAAAGTGACGACAGTACTGCTGTAACACCTGTGTGTAAAGTGACGACAGTACTGCTGTAACACCTGCGTGTAAAGTGACGACAGTACTGCTGTAACACCTGTGTGTAAAGTGACGACAGTACTGCTGTAACACCTGCGTGTAAAGTGACGACAGTACTGCTGTAACACCTGCGTGTAAAGTGACGACAGTACTGCTGTAATACCTGCGTGTAAAGTGACGACAGTACTGCTGTAACTCCTGCGTGTAAAGTGACGACAGTACTGCTGTAACACCTGTGTGTAAAGTGACGACAGTACTGCTGTAACACCTGCGTGTAAAGTGACGACAGTACTGCTGTAACTCCTGCGTGTAAAGTGACGACAGTACTGCTGTAACACCTGCGTGTAAAGTGACGACAGTAGTGCTGTAACACCTGCGTGTAAAGTGACGACAGTACTGCTGTAACACCTGCGTGTAAAGTGACGACAGTACTGCTGTAACACCTGCGTGTAAAGTGACGACAGTACTGCTGTAACACCTGCGTGTAAAGTGACGACAGTACTGCTGTAACACCTGCGTGTAAAGTGACGACAGTACTGCTGTAACACCTGCGTGTAAAGTGACGACAGTACTGCTGTAACACCTGCGTGTAAAGTGACGACAGTACTGCTGTAACTCCTGCGTGTAAAGTGACGACAGTACTGCTGTAACTCCTGCGTGTAAAGTGACGACAGTACTGCTGTAACACCTGCGTGTAAAGTGACGACAGTACTGCTGTAACTCCTGCGTGTAAAGTGACGACAGTACTGCTGTAACACCTGCGTGTAAAGTGACGACAGTACTGCTGTAACACCTGCGTGTAAAGTGACGACAGTACTGCTGTAACTCCTGCGTGTAAAGTGACGACAGTACTGCTGTAACACCTGCGTGTAAAGTGACGACAGTACTGCTGTAACTCCTGCGTGTAAAGTGACGACAGTACTGCTGTAACTCCTGCGTGTAAAGTGACGACAGTACTGCTGTAACTCCTGCGTGTAAAGTGACGGTAGTACTGCTGTAACTCCTGGGTGGAAAGTGACGGTAGTACTGCTGTAACTCCTGGGTGGAAAGTGACGGTAGTACTGCTGTAACTCCTGGGTGGAAAGTGACGGTAGTACTGCTGTAACTCCTGGGTGGAAAGTGACGGTAGTACTGCTGTAACACCTGGGTGGAAAGTGACGGTAGTACTGCTGTAACTCCTGGGTGGAAAGTGACGGTAGTACTGCTGTAACACCTGGGTGGAAAGTGACGGTAGTACTACTGTAACACCTGGGTGGAAAGTGACGGTAGTACTGCTGTAACTCCTGGGTGGAAAGTGACGGTAGTACTGCTGTAACTCCTGTGTGGAAAGTGACGGTAGTACTACTGTAACTCCTGTGTGGAAAGTGACGGTAGTACTACTGTAACTCCTGGGTGGAAAGTGACGACAGTACTACAGTAACACCTGGGTGGAAAGTACCTGCCAGTTACTGAGGAAAATATGAATGAAATGTTGATATACCACCAACAGTATCAACGGAAATGCTATAATTAGTGTTGTAACTCCTGTTGTCTGTGTGAACGTTAACAGTAAATTCTTGCCAGAGTATTAGACGACCGTAGCTTCTGGTTGTCTTGTGTTCTTGTACAGTGAGCTGATGTAAGATAACGACTACAGTATACACATGATACAACGACTACAGTATACACATGATACAACGACTACAGTATACACATGATACAACGACTACAGTATACACATGATACAACGACTACAGTATACACATGATACAACGACTACAGTATACACATGATACAACGACTATAGTGTACACATGATACAACGACTACAGTATACACATGATACAACGACTATAGTGTACACATGATACAACGACTACAGTATACACATGATACAACGACTACAGTATACACATGATACAACGACTACAGTATACATGATACAACGACTACAGTATACACATGATACAACGACTACAGTATACACATGTACTACAGTACACATGATACAACGACTACAGTATACACATGATACAGCGACTATAGTGTACACATGATACAACGACTACAGTATACACATGATACAACGACTACAGTATACACATGATACAACGACTACAGTATACACATGATACAACGACTACAGTATACACATGATACAACGACTACAGTATACACATGATACAACGACTACAGTATACACATGATACAACGACTACAGTATACACATGATACAACGACTACAGTATACACATGATACAACGACTACAGTATACACATGATACAACTATAGTGTACTATACAACGTACAGTACACATGATACAACAACTACAGTATACACATGATACAACGACTACAGTATACACATGATACAACGACTACAGTATACACATGATACAACGACTACAGTATACACATGATACAACGACTACAGTGTACACATGATACAACGACTACAGTATACACATGATACAACGACTACAGTATACACATGATACAACGACTATAGTGTACACATGATACAACGACTACAGTATACACATGATACAACGACTACAGTATACACATGATACAACGACTACAGTATACACATGATACAACGACTACAGTATACACATGATACAACGACTACAGTATACACATGATACAACGACTACAGTATACACATGATACAACGACTACAGTATACACATGATACTACAGTATACACATGATACAACGACTACAGTATACACATGATACAACGACTACAGTATGCACATGATACAACGACTACAGTATACACATGATACAGCGACTATAGTGTACACATGATACAACGACTACAGTATACACATGATACAACGACTACAGTATACACATGATACAACGACTACAGTATACACATGATACAACGACTACAGTGTACACATGATACAACGACTACAGTATACACATGATACAACGACTACAGTATACACATGATACAACGACTACAGTATACACATGATACAACGACTACAGTGTACACATGATACAACGACTACAGTATGCACATGATACAACTACAGTATACACATGATACACACATGATGATACAACGTCTACACTATACACATGATACAACGACTACAGTATACACATGATACAACGACTACAGTATACACATGATACAACGACTACAGTATACACATGATACAACGACTACAGTATACACATGATACAACGACTACAGTATACACATGATACAGCGACTATAGTGTACACATGATACAACGACTACAGTATACACATGATACAACGACTACAGTATATACACATGATTCAACGACTACAGTATACACATGATACAACGACTACAGTATACACATGATACAACGACTACAGTATACACATGATACAACGACTACAGTATACACATGATACAACGACTACAGTATACACATGATACAACGACTACAGTATACACATGATACAACGACTACAGTATACACATGATACAACGACTACAGTATACACATGATACAACGACTACAGTATACACATGATACAACGACTACAGTATACACATGATACAACGACTACAGTATACACATGATACAACGACTACAGTATACACATGATACAACGACTACAGTATACACATGATACAACGACTACAGTATACACATGATACAACGACTACAGTATACACATGATACAACGACTACAGTATACACATGATACAACGACTACAGTATACACATGATACAACGACTACAGTATACACATGATACAACGACTACAGTATACACATGATACAACGACTACAGTATACACATGATACAACGACTACAGTATACATACACATGATACACATGATACGACTACAGTATACACATGATACAACGACTACAGTATACACATGACACAACGACTACAGTATACACATGATACAACGACTACAGTATACACATGATACAACGACTACAGTATACACATGATACAACGACTACAGTATACACATGATACAACGACTACAGTATACACATGATACAACGACTACAGTATACACATGATACAACGACTACAGTATACACATGATACAACGACTACAGTATACACATGATACAACGACTACAGTATACACATGATACAACGACTACAGTATACACATGATACAACGACTACAGTATACACATGATACAACGACTACAGTATACACATGATACAACGACTACAGTATACACATGATACAACGACTACAGTATACACATGATACAACGACTACAGTATACACATGATACAACGACTACAGTATACACATGATACAACGACTACAGTATACACATGATACAACGACTACAGTATACACATGATACAACGACTACAGTATACACATGATACAACGACTACAGTATACACATGATACAACGACTACAGTATACACATGATACAACGACTACAGTATACACATGATACAACGACTACAGTATACACATGATACAACGACTACAGTATACACATGATACAACGACTACAGTATACACATGATACAACGACTACAGTATACACATGATACAACGACTACAGTATACACATGATACAACGACTACAGTATACACATGATACAACGACTACAGTATACACATGATACAACGACTACAGTATACACATGATACAACGACTACAGTATACACATGATACAACGACTACAGTATACACATGATACAACGACTACAGTATACACATGATACAACGACTACAGTATACACATGATACAACGACTACAGTATACACATGATACAACGACTACAGTATACACATGATACAACGACTACAGTATACACATGATACAACGACTACAGTATACACATGATACAACGACTACAGTATACACATGATACAACGACTACAGTATACACATGATACAACGACTACAGTATACACATGATACAACGACTACAGTATACACATGATACAACGACTACAGTATACACATGATACAACGACTACAGTATACACATGATACAACGACTACAGTATACACATGATACAACGACTACAGTATACACATGATACAACGACTACAGTATACACATGATACAACGACTACAGTATACACATGATACAACGACTACAGTATACACATGATACAACGACTACAGTATACACATGATACAACGACTACAGTATACACATGATACAACGACTACAGTATACACATGATACAACGACTACAGTATACACATGATACAACGACTACAGTATACACATGATACAACGACTACAGTATACACATGATACAACGACTACAGTATACACATGATACAACGACTACAGTATACACATGATACAACGACTACAGTATACACATGATACAACGACTACAGTATGCACATGATACATGTATACAATGATACAGCGACTATAGTGTACACATGATACAACGACTACAGTATACACATGATACAACGACTACAGTATACACATGATACAACGACTACAGTATACACATGATACAACGACTACAGTATACACATGATACAACGACTACAGTATACACATGATACAACGACTACAGTATACACATGATACAACGACTACAGTATACACATGATACAACAACGACTACAGTATACACATGATACAACGACTACAGTATACACATGATACAACGACTACAGTATACACATGATACAACGACTACAGTATACACATGATACAACGACTACAGTATACACATGATACAACGACTACAGTATACACATGATACAACGACTACAGTATACACATGATACAACGACTACAGTATACACATGATACAACGACTACAGTATACACATGATACAACGACTACAGTATACACATGATACAACGACTACAGTATACACATGATACAACGACTACAGTATACACATGATACAACGACTACAGTATACACATGATACAACGACTACAGTATACACATGATACAACGACTACAGTATACACATGATACAACGACTACAGTATACACATGATACAACGACTACAGTATACACATGATACAACGACTACAGTATACACATGATACAACGACTACAGTATACACATGATACTACAGTATACACATGATACAACGACTACAGTATACACATGATACTACAGTATACACATGATACAACGACTACAGTATACACATGATTCAACGACTACAGTATACACATGATACAACGACTACAGTATACACATGATACAACGACTACAGTATACACATGATACAACGACTACAGTATACACATGATACAACGACTACAGTATACACATGATACAACGACTACAGTATACACATGATACAACGACTACAGTATACACATGATACAACGACTACAGTATACACATGATACAACGACTACAGTATACACATGATACAACGACTACAGTATACACATGATACAACGACTACAGTATACACATGATACAACGACTACAGTATACACATGATACAACGACTACAGTATACACATGATACAACGACTACAGTATACACATGATACAACGACTACAGTATACACATGATACAATGCTTCTACGGCGATGGATGACATTTTGCTATGTATACAGAAATCCCATAATTCAGTGCGTGAATTAAAATCGTCAGATGCGTACCACTACTGAATACAAAAAATTATGAGAAATAAGCTTGGAGTACGAATATTTTTGCGTACAAGATATTTATGGTCACACGGATGCGATGTTCCGGTTGAGAAAGAGACAAGCTAAAGAATGAGACACTTGTTCAACTTTGAGAATGTTTATTACGGAAAAGTTTCCATGATAATATTTACCAAATGTTGCACAAGTGTCTCATTCATCAACTTGTCAGTTTTTTAAACCATTTACTTCACATCTGTGAGACACAGCAACATCTTGGGATCATGACGCAGGTAATTCTTCAACGCATGTCTAACCTACAGGCATGATAAACATCCGCTGGTGACTCCGCCTCCTGCTGCTTCAACTCACCTGCCTGCAGTATGTAAGTCACATCTTCGTGCATATGCTGTACATTTCTCGAGATTGATGGACCGAAAACATCGACTTCAGGCTGAGGGACTGATTACCTCAAGCTCCTCCTCATCCTCCACCGTTCTTCTCTGTACTGAACTAAAGAAGCCACTGGCTGGAGAAACGTTTCCACAATAAGGATTCCCAAATGTTGCATAAGTGCTTCAGGACGGAGGGAGTTGAAGGTCCAGACCTGTCGCCAGAAATGGCCCATTCCAGCTACAGGCCTATTCTGATGTCTTTGAAAGGGCAACTATTGCTGATACTTATGTGGTAACTCATAAGGCTTTATAAACTGAAGCTGGCAAAAATGTACACAAAAGTAAAGAAAAGCCTGGGAGTAAAAGTCATTGTGCTGTTACTCGACATAGAACCCTCGTAATCCTTCACAGAATCGTACTCAGCCAGCTACTTTTTCACCTGTTGAGGGTCCTAGGACCTCCAAGCCAAATATGGAAGAGAGATCCAGGAACGGTAAGGAAAAGGCAACTCTCTGGTGTAACTATTCCAAGGATCCCAATGGAAATAAGTCACTCTGTCTGACTGTTTTGGGTTATCCCAAGTACTTTACACATTTGCTGTTATGTATGATAATCTACGCAACTGTGAGTCAAGTCAAGTAACTGTATTTGTGTATACCTAAATAAACTTACTTACTTAAGAAGAAAGGTCACACAAGAGACCGTTGATTCACTCTAGAAAGGCATAACAAATAAGTCAGAGTTCCCATTGCTGCCGTGTCTACTAACCTTCCTGATTTCTCAGAAAATCAAAGATTTCAGCAAAGAAATTAACACATGCAGAAGTATCTTCAAGAATCTCAGTAAAGGTACACTCACCCTACACACCCTTCGGAGAAGCAGTAATACATTCAAGTTATTACGAAGAAGCTACTTTCACACAATAGTAATAAAAAAAAACTGCTGCTGACCGAAAAACGATTTTGTAATGGTATGGCGTAGAAAAGTTGCGGCCTCAGATTGTTATATGGACTGTCGTGGAAGTATCTGGTTACCTGGAGGTTATTCCGGGGATCAACACTGACACAGATCGTTCTTCATGCCATCAGCGCCACAGAAAGAAGAGCTACAAAACTCAATATATTTGCGCAAAACGTAGATGTGTTGATTCTTCTTATAAGAAGATATCCAAAGCTCTCAGGTATTACTTTTTTTTGCCTACTTCTAAATGACAGAGATATTCCTCTTACGAGGATCCTTGAAGGCTTTTGCATCGGCAGCATTTCACGTTTTGTCTGGTTCCGATTGCATAGGTACTATGCCAAAGGAAAATGTAAGATTTCGTACTTAAAAGCTTTCAGTACAGATACTAAGACGCCTCTATGGGCACTTAGCTCACTTGTTACACAAGAACAAATTCTAGCACTCTCATTGGATAAACTGGAAACATTCATTTGCAGAGTATTTCAGTCTAGAACCAGCACAAAAAAACCTGCAGCGTTACGCTGATGTATGTTTTCTAAGATACAGATGAGCTGGAAAAATTTGCCACCTACAAGAAGTGCTTTTGAATCTACATTGAAGAGTCAACTACCAGGTGTATGATCCGGAACCAAGATGACGAACAACGACCAACAACTCCATCCATAAGGACTTGAGGATATCTCTCCAAGAGAGAACCCGCAGTAATGGATTTAAATTAGACAAGTTTAGATTTAGAAAGGACATAGGAAAGTATTGGTTTGGAAATAGGGTAGTTGATGAGTGGAACAGTCTACCTAGTTGGGTTATTGAGGCTAGGACTTTGGGTAGTTTCAAATTTAGGTTGGATAAACATATGAGTGAGAGGGATGGAAATAAATGGTATAAAATACCGACACAATGGAAATATAAACACATATGCCCACACAGTGGGCGAAAAAGCCCACTGTGTGGGCGAAACGTATTCAATAAAGGATCACATTATACTGCATATGTGTTTATATTTCCATGAGTGAGAGGGGTTGGATTTGAGTGGGACTTGCAAATGAGTGGATAGAGTTACCAGACCTTATTTCTTGGGAAGCATTGAAAATTAGGTTGGGCTAATGTTTTGTTAGTGGGATGGATTGTAAAGGACCTGCCTAGTATGGGCCAACAGGCCTGCTGTAGTGATCTTCCTTTCTTATGTTCTTATGTTCTTATCACCCCTTGGACATATATGGACTATAGAGGATAGACAAATGTTTTTTTTTGACCGTGAAATGGCATGTACTCCAGACTGTAGATGAGCCATTCGCTTGTGAAGAACAGATGGAGGTCATCACGTAAATGTTTAGCAGGTATTATGCAGGACGCTGCATTGTTGTAATAAATTTCCAATGTGTAGTAACTCTTGGAATGACAGTGTAAGTGAAGACCCTAAGAGGTCCACCTTTTGAGGGTCACTAGTGTTTTCTTCAAGACCTCAGTCCCAACAAAATTTATGGGTGACTATCCAGGTTATGGAGTCTGATCATTTTCCGCCCCGTGCTGTATTTCTCCCAGAGGTGTGTTTTGTGTAGCCAGTTCTGCTTACTGCACATTGCTGAGAGACACAGGGTTGATAATGTGACTTGTCTTTTTAATACAATAATTAATATGAGATTAAGACACATGTGCAACATCTGGGTATCTTTATTGTAGACGTTTCGCCATCCAGTGGCTTTATCAATACAAATTCTAGGACATAACTTGAAGACAGTAGAACTATGTACAGAAGATGAGGTAATCAGTCCCTCAACCTAGGAGTAGGTGCGAAGAGCACCATAGTCGTGGAGATTCTGAAGCAGAAGAAAGGAATCTTCACGACTATGGTGCTCTTCACACCTACTCCTAGGTTGAGGGACTGATTACCTCATCTTCTGTACATAGTTCTACTGTCTTCAAGTTATGTCCTAGAATTTGTATTGATAAAGCCACTGGATGGCGAAACGTCTACAATAAAGATACCCAGATGTTGCACATGTGTCTTAATCTCATCTTGTCGGTATTATATGCCATTCGTACACAATAATTAATATGTTCAACTATTTTTGCACTATTTCTGGAGACTTATTAATGCTTATTTTTTTCTGAAGTGCCTGTTTTTTTTTTTTTTTTGCATCATTGCACTGTAAACAGAGATTTGTAGTAATATACAGTAATACTGCTTAAAGAGATATTCTCTTAATTATAAACCAGGTATGTGGATATGTGATTTGACAAGGATCATCATTGGCTTGGCATCTCTCGTTCTGAACGTTCTCATTATCCTACCTATCATTTTCTTTGCACTTGTGATCGTGGCACTGTTGTGATCCTTGAAAGTGAGATCCTCAGATATTACTACTCTCAGGTCCCTTACATTATTTTTCCGCTCTATTGTATGGCCAGAGCTTGTAGTATAGTGTTCTAGTTATTATCTCCTCCAGTTTTCCATAATGGAGTAGTTGAATTTGTCCTCATTGAACATCATATTGTTTTCCGTTGCCCACTGCATGACAGCCTCATGCAGATCCTAGTATCATCCGCAAAGGATGATACGGTGCTGTGATGTATATCTCTGTCTATGTCTGATATGATGATGAGGAAAAAGATGGGGGCGAGTACTGTGCCTTGTGGAACAGAGCTCTTCACTATGGCAGCCTCCGATTTAACTCTGTTGACCACTTATCTTTGTGTTCGATTGGTTAGGAAGTTGAAGATCCATCTCCCCACTTTCCCAGTTATTCCTTTAGCACGTATTTTGTGCGCTATTATGCCATGATCGCACTTGTCAAAGGCTTTTGCAAAGTCTGTGCATATTACATCTACATTCTGATTTTCTTCCAGTGCATCCAAGGCCATGTCATAGTGATCCAGTAGTTGTGAGAGGCAGGAGCGACCTGCCCTGAACCCATGTTGCCCTGGATTGTGCAGTTTTTGGGAATCCAGGTGATTTGCAATCCTGCTTCTTAGCACTCTTTCAAAGATTTTTATGATGTCGGACGTCAGAGCTATTGGTGTATAATACTTAGCTAATGCTTTGCTGCCACCTTTATGGAGTGGGTCTATATCCGTTGTTTTAAGTGACTGTGGAATTTCGCCATGTCCAAGCTCCTCCTCCATAGTGTACTTAGGGCACGCGAGAGGGGTTTCTTGCAGGTTTTAATGAATACAGAGTTCCACGAGTCTGGGCCTGGGGCTGAGTGCATGGGCATGTTGTCAATTGCTTTTTCAAAGTCTATCGGAGTCAGGGTAATGTCGGAAAACTGGCATACATTTATGGAGTTTCGAGGCTCATTCATGAAATCATTTGGGTCGTCGATCCTCAGACTGATTAGTGGTTCGCTAAACACAGAGTCGTACTGGGATTTCAGTATTACACTCATTTCCTTATTATCATCTGTGTAAGTCCCATCCTGTCTGAGTAAGGGCCCGATACTAGATGTGGTATTTGCCTTGTTTTTTGGCATATGAAAAGAAATATTTCGAATTTCTTTCAATTTCACTAATGGCTTTAAGCTCCTCCTGTCTCTCCTGGTTCCTGTAAGAGTCATTTAACTTAAGTTCGATAGTTTCTACTTCCCTGGTCAGCGCCTCCCTTCGTGTATCAGATATTCTAGCGTTCTTGAGGAGTTCAGTGATTCTTCGTCGTCTTCTGTAGAGGGAGCGTCTTTCTCTCTCCAGTTTACTCCTGCTCTTCTTCTTTCTTAGGGAAATATGCCTAGAACATGCTTCAGCTGCCAGGAAGTTGATCCTTTCAAGGCACTGGTTTGGATCCATGTTATTTAAAATATATTCCCAACATGTTTCATTTAAGACATGGTTTACCTGGTCCCAGTTGATGTTCTTGTTGTTAAAGTTGTATTTTGTGAAGTTGCTAGGGAAGCTGTGCTGGAGTGACATTGCTGATAAGAGTGCGTTTTTTTTTTTTTTTGTAATGTTTAGGCCACATTTTGTTTTCAGTTAAAATTTTGTACTCCTGAGTTTGCCCCAGCATTGGGCAAGGCCATGGTATTTGTTAAGAAGGGAGCTTGTGCGAGTGCCCATGGCCTGATCAGTAAAGCTCTCGCTTCACACGGCGAAGGTCTGCGGTTGATTCCCAGCAAGGGTAGAAACTCTGGGCATGTTTCTTTACACTGATTGTCTATTTTCATCCATCAGTAAAATGGGTACCTGGGTGTTAGTCGACTGGTGTGGGTCGCATCCTGGGACAAGGACCTAATTTGCGGGAAATGCTCAGCATAACAAGGAGCTTTCTATATAGTAGTATATCATTGATATCAGCTATGGTCTGTATACCTTGTACATGTACTGGTAGTAAATAAAGACATTATTATTAGTAGTAGTGGAAAGTGTAGAAAAGGTTATATTTTTGCCAGCAAGTTAGAGGCTGACAGAGAAGCATGACGATCTATAGGCGTCATTAATGTTTTATATTCTTATAACTTACCTGGAGGTTATTCCGGGGATCAACGCCCCAGCGGCCCGGTCCATGACCAGGCCTCCCGATGGATCAGGGCCTGATCAACTAGGCTGTTACTGCTGGCCGCACGCAGTCCAACGTACGAGCCACAGCCCGGCTGATCCGGCACTGACTTTAGGTATCTGTCCAGCTCTCTCTTGAAGGCAGCCAGGGGTTTATTGGCAATTCCCCTAATGCTTGATGGGAGGCTGTTGGACAGTCTTGGACCCCGGACACTTATGGTGTTTTCCCTTAGTTATGACTCTTGTAGGTTTGGTGCTAGGTTTTGATTGTAATAATACTAATGTAGCGTAGCTTTTAGTAACTTGTACAGGTCTACTGGTGTGTTGGTATTTTTGTGTTGTATAAATATACGTTGTTACTGACAATATAGTGTATATTTTTGTATATATAAGCTTGTCTGCCCTTCCTGGTAATCAGCCCTAAAGTACTGTCCAGTTGTTTAGATCTTTGTGTCCCTAGGCTGGTGTATTTAATATTTTATATGCTCCTAGGCATCGATTTAAATTCGTATCGCAATATTTGTCAATGTGGGAAAAACAATGAATTTTTCGATAACAATTCTCACATTGTTCCTGACTGGAAAGACTATAATAACATAGATAATTTCAGCGAAGGTGAAGTTTATCATCGTTTACGACCTATTAAAGGACTCTTTCATTGCTATCTTAAGATTCGTCTTAGTATGTTATCAAATTTTACAACTGACAGTACTATCAGATCAAGTTTCATTAGATATTTCTGAAGGGAAATCTTTAGAAGACAGCCTGACTTTCTTTTTTTCCTTGTATTTTCCCCCCCAACAGTTTGCTATTATTTGACCATAACTTGAGAACGCCTCATTCAACCGTCTTCAAATTTTCAACACTTGTGTACGGTAACGAGGACCAGATTCCTAAATCATTTGGCATGTTCATGTGACCCATTCCCAGCATCCTGGAATGGTTCTGAAAACTCCCAAAACCCTCAGTGCCGGAGCTTCATATTTCCGTAACAAAAAAAATATTCCTAATTCGACGACAACAGAGAGAAATTCACTCATGTAGCAGCAGCCTTGACCATATTTTATGCAATATGGTTACAAATTTTTATTCCTGATAAATATTTTTCAATATATTTTGGTTTAGGCCTGGTGGACACCTTCAATATTTATAGGCTGATAAAAAAAAAAAGGCACAATACCGTGACTGGAACAATACACAAATAACCTGCACTGATACACCCAGATGTGGTTTCTCTATGTATGTCTTGCATTTTTGTTCATCTATCTAATATTACATTGCGATTATAATCGTTAATATCTAAAATAATGTTAATCAGCTTCATAATAATACACATTCATTTTAATTTTTCTCATGTTTTCATTATATATATATATATATATATATATATATATATATATATATATATATATATATATATATATATATATATATATATATATATATATATATATATATATATATATATATATATATATATATATATATATATATATATATATATATATATATATATACATATATATATATATATATATATTGGATGAATCATTTACCAGTGGTAAGAACCATTTAATGTTTGTATGCCCTCACCTCTGGTTACTATTCGCCTGATGAGAGCCTACGTCAGAGGTTAGTGGAGTACAGTAGTCAGTACAGCACCTCCTCTCTGGGTATAAAGACGGTCTTCATTGGTTACTCATTTTAACTTAAATTGAGAAGCTATTGGTCTAGAACTTTATTCTCTAAAATCACCAGAAATTGTGAGATCTTGTGCAACTCTCATTATAAAGTTCTCACGTGTTAAGAGACTTCAAAGTATTCTAGTGAACACTTTAACGTCTCGGAAAAGAGAGACGCTGTAACTTGATTGATCATATTTGTATTTAAGACCAATTCAGCTAGAATGAAGGTCACGGTAATTTATAAGTTGTATATAAAGTCTGTGTTTGTATATAATTACTGAGATAAAGGTACACTTAAAATACCTTAAGTCAATAACGTTAATTATTTATGTTATATTAAAGATACATTTTACAATTTTTTTCGATCTCCTTAATCAATACACAAGAAATGATTCCTTATTACGATATAATTGGAGTATAATTCACCATAAAAATCCCCTAGACTAACATCGCCTATTATTTATAAAGTTTATCGTAATACACACATAGAAGAGGAGCTAACGACAACGTTTCGGTCCGACTTGGACCATTTACAAAGTCACACTGAGCGGTTTGTGTTTTATAGGTTGATGCATCTTAGGCAAAGAGAGTGCTCAGTAAGTTTTGTTTCTGCACAGACAAATTTATTGATGTAAAATGGCAAAAAAAAAAAAAAAAAACTTGAAATGCTGAACTCTGTTATAACTGAAGAATGACTCATCTGATCGGTTTCAAATTTTCACCAGACTCCCTTGAATGCAATCAGGCTGATGCTGCTATTGGCTGACGCAAGTCTCAGTTTATCAATATTACTGAATTGTGATATTCATTTTTTATTCAAAAACTAAAGAATGCTTCTTCTAACACAGACAGAGATGTAGACATAACACCATGTCATTTTTTTTGTAGACAATACTAGGATCTGCATGAGACTGTCAACCACGGAGGACAGTGTTAACCTCCAAGAAGATATAAACCAAGTTTCCCAATGGACAACGGAGAACAATGTGATCAAAACAAATTCCAACTACACCGTTATGGAAAACCTGGAGATAATAACTAGAACTGAGTATACTACAAACTCTGATCATACAATAGAGTGGAAAAGTAATGTGAAGGACCTGGGAGTGGTAATGTCTGAGGATCTCGCATTTAAAGATCATAACAGTGCCGCTATCACATCTGCGAAGAAAATGATAGGATGGATAATGAGAACATTCTAAACAAGAGATGCCAAGCCAATGATGATCCATTTTAAAACACTTGTTCTGTCCAGTCTGGAATACTGCTGTACATTAACATCTCCATTCAAAGCAGGTGAAATCGCAGATCTAGAGAGTGTACAGAGATCCTTTACTGCACGTGTAAGTTCTGTCAAGCACCTTAACTACTGGGAACGCTTGGAAGCACTTGACTTGTACTCACTGGAACATAGGCGAGAGAGATATATCATAATCTACACCTCGAAAATCCTAGCAGAAATAGTCCCTAATCTGCACACAGAAATCATTCCCTAAAGAAGCAAAAGACTGGGCAGGCAGGGCAAAATACCCCAAATGAAAAGTAGGGGCGCCATTAGTACACTAAGAGAAAACACAATAAGTGTCCGGGGCCCAAGACTGTTCAACAGTCTCCCACCAGGCATAAAGGGAATTACCAATAGGCCCCTGGCTGCGTTCAAGAGGGAGCTGGACAGATACTAAAAGTCAGTACTGGATCAGTCGGGCTGTGACTCGTACATTGGACTACATGCGGCCAGCAGTAACAGCCTGGTTGATCAGGCCCTGATCCACCAGGAGGCCTGGTCGTGAACCGGGCCGTTGGGGCGTTGATCCCCAAATACCCTCTAGGTAGACTTCAGGTATTTAGGTAGACTTCAGGTATTTAGGTAGACTTCAGGTATTTAGGTAGACTTCAGGTATTTAGGTAGACTTCCAGACGATTCTTTCGACAAGAAGGATGATACCTGTGATGAATGGTTTGAAAAACCGAAAAGTTGAAGATTGAGACACTTATGCAGCATATGGGAATCTTTATTCAGGAAATGTTTCGCCACACAGTGGCTTCATCAGTCCAATACAAAGAGGAAGGCGTAAGGATAGGAGGAGAATGAGGTAATCAGTCCCTCAACCTGGAGTCGATGTGTTCAGTCCATCAATCTTGTAGAATGTACCGTACATCGCACATTCTACAAGATTGATGGACTGAACACATCGACTCCAGGTTGAGGGACTGATTACCTCATTCTCCTCCTATCCTTACGCCTTCCTCTTTGTATTGGACTGATGAAGCCACTGTGTGGCGAAACATTTCCTGAATAAAGATTCCCATATGCTGCATAAGTGTCTCAATCTTCAAGGATGATACCACAAGTTTGATCCGAGTAGGTGGAAAATAGTAAAAACTTTGAATCGTAAGAATCAAATCAATTACTGAAGAATGCCTTTTCTGATCGGCTTCACACTTTTTCAGTTGGTGATCTTCAGTACAACAAAGCTTCGAACTCTGCAAATGTCAATATGCCAAATTATGTAAATTGTTTAACATGTAATAGCTAGAGAATGCCTCTTCTAAGCGGCTTCAAACCCTAAATGCTGGTGAATCTATAATTAGAAGTATTTTTGATTAATTTTGGATTGCGCTGATGCAAATATCAAATATTTTTTTAATGGAATGTATAGAATTTGAAATATAATAAAATGGAAAATGAAAAAACTAAATTCGCTTTTTTTTTTCAAGATTATCAATGGAAGACTTTCATATTTTTGGAACATTCTCAGTAAAATATTACTTTCTCAACATTTCTCGTTTATTACCCAAGAAAGTTTTATTCCATCAAACATTCATCGCTGGGGAAATGTTTCTTGGACAATGTTGAGAACAGTATTTACATACCTGGCTGCCCTTTGCGCAGTACCACACAGGACTGTAGATGAATGGTTCAGAGAACCGACACGTTCATAAATTAGACACATGTGCAATAAAGATACCCAAGAGTTGCACATGTGTCTAATTTGTCAACATGTCGGTTCTCTGAACCATTCATCTACAATCCTGTCAGACACAGCAACTTCTTGGGATCTTAATACTTGGGAATTCTTCACTTGTCTAACCCTTGGGCACGACCTATTTCCACACTGGACAAATGTGACACCACCTATGACTGCTGCACCTCTCCTGCCTACGGTATATAAGCTACTTCTCGGCACATATGCTGTATTCTATTCAAGATTGATGGACTGACCACATCGACTCAAGGCTGAGGGACTGATTACCTCATTCTCCTCCTGTTCTTCACGATTCTCCTTTGTATGGACTGATGAAGCCACTGTGTGGCGAAACGTTTCCTCAATAAAGATACCCAAGAGTTGCTCAAGTGTCTAATATATCACTACACAGGACGTTCCTAGATTATTTCTGTGTGACAGGTGGAGACAGGCTACTCGGATCGCCTTCATATTTTCAACAGTCGTGTTTCCTACTGAGAAGGTGAAGATGGTTGATACATTTCTTTTATCTTGAAATGGTTTGCTTTTTTGGAAGAAATTAAACAAATTAAACGCAGATTTTCATGCAGTAATTTCTGAGTGTCGCTTCTGATTAGCTTCCAAGTTGATGAGTTGATAATACGCCGTCTGAGTGGTTTCAAGGTTAATGTGCTCGTGTATTTCCTCTTATTAACATTAACTTGAGGTTAGTTTGACGCAGTAACATCATGGTGGTGGGTGGGCCACGCTCACCTGTGATGTCAACTCCAGCTGCTACATCTCACCTCTACTCTAGTATAAAAAGTCTTGCCGACTGGTCATGCTTCAGGCAGTAAGGACTGACCACCTCCCATCGAGGGTGATAGACTGAAAACGTCAAAACTAATACTAGTTTCTCCTGGATGCTACTGCTTCCTGTGTTCGACTGACGAAACCTGTTGTTGTGCACCGAAACGTTTCAGCAACAAAGAAGCGTTGCAAATGCATCTTATACATGCATGTGTATTTTAGAATATTGGTCTCTTAGAATTGCTTGAAATAGATCTGGCTTATGTATATCCCAACTTACCATTGTTATTGAATAAATTGGATATTAGTTTCAGCATGATAACTTGTAAATCCTGTTTTTTAAATCCTCAACACTGATACTGAAGTACAGCATCAACATATGCCGCACTCTGCACTATTTGAATCGCCTTTATTGAGACACTGGTGGCTGGGGTTGTGGAACACACACACACACACACACATCTTTCTTGGATTACACAGTAACAAAAATGCACCTAGCCTTGTAAGGTGTTTTACCCGTGGAACAGTCCAAGAAATATGTATACGATGTTTAGCTTTATAAATATTAAAGTATCTGAGAAACTCTTGGCTTGAAAGTCAATAAATAGCGGAGATACTGAATAGTTTATCAAATGCATTACTAGACATCTTGATGAGGTCAACAGTGCTACAAGTCACTGTTAGTCACTGTTAGTCACTGTGAGGACTACATGACTTATCCTGCTGAACATCAAAATGGTATAAAATACCGACAGGTTGGTAGGTAAGACACAAAGGCAACAGTTAGGCAACTTTATTCAGAAACGTTTCGCCTACACAGTAGGCTTCTTCAGTCGAATACAGAAAGTAGGCAGGAACAGTAGAGATGTGAAGACGATGTAATCAGTCCATCACCCTTGAAGTCGTAGAATTTGAGGTTGTCAGTCCCTCAGCCTGGAGAGTTCAGTTCCATAGTCAGGAACTATCTGAAGATCAAGCGACAGTGCGGAGACTTAAATACTGTCGGAAGGAGAGGTGCATAGTAGTAGTAGTAGTAGTAGTGAGAATGTAGCCACTGATAGGTCAGGTCCCTCTCAGATCCAACAGTTCTCACTTGAAAGGGTTGTCCAAGGTGTTTTCTGTACCAAGAGGCCATGTGTTGCAGTGTCTGACAAGATGAACATCAAAATGGTATAAAATACCGACAGGTTGGTAGGTAAGACACAAAGGCAACAGTTAGTTGCCTAACTGTTGCCTTTGTGTCTTACCTACCAACTTATCCTGCTGCAGGACCTGATGCATATGCATCATGAGAAATAAAATTCACTTTAGAAATACAACTGGATGAGGACAACTTGGTGGGTGGATACACACACACACACACACACACACACACACACACACACACACACACACACACACACACACACACACACAAAGCCTTACTCTACCTGCTACACACAACGTCCTCTGGTCTTGCCTCTTCTCCCATATTTCTTGTCCGTGGCTCCCAAGAACCGCGCTAATCCCCGCGGGGAGGTCCGGGGGGAGCGCAGATCGGGGCGGGAAGCGGCTTGGTAGCTCTGGTCCACACCGCCCCACGGTCCACAGCCTCAAAGAAACTAGCCAGGCGGCAAATTTACAGCGAAAAGGTAATTGCGAATGGAGAGCATGTGCCAGTAACTGTGAGGGTTTGATGGCTATCCCTCGTGTAGTGGCGGAGGAATGTATTTCACTGTCAGGGTGATGGATATGTGGAGTGATGCTATGTGGCTGACATGTGGAGTGACGTTATGAGGCCAAGTGGGGTGATAGATGTTATGTGGCAGACATGTGTAGTGATAGATGTTATGAGAACATGTGTAGTGACAGATGTTATTAGGACATGTGTAGTGACATGTTATGAGGATATGTGTAATGACAGATGTTATGAGGACAAGTGTAGTGACATGTTATGAGGACATGTGTAGTGACAGATGTTATTAGAACATGTGTAGTGACAGATGTTATTAGAACATGTGTAGTGACAGATGTTATGAGGACATGTGTAGTGACAGATGTTATTAGAACATGTGTAGTGACAGATGTTATTAGAACATGTGTAGTGACATGTTATGAGGACATGTGTAGTGACAGATGTTATTAGAACATGTGTAGTGACAGATGTTATGAGGACATGTGTAGTGACAGATGTTATGAGGACATGTGTAGTGACATGTTATGAGGCCTGTTTAGTGACAGATGTTATAAGGACATGTGTAGTGACATGTTATGAGGACACGTGTAGTGACATGAGGGCGTGTGTAGTGACAGATGTTATTAGAACATGTGTAGTGACAGATGTTATGAGGACATGTGTAGTGACAGATATTATGAGGACATGTGTAGTGACAGATGTTATTAGAATATGTGTAGTGACAGATGTTATGAGGACATGTGTAGTGACAGATGTTAAAAGTAACAGGTACGAAGAAGTAGAGAATTTTCACCCAAAACTAGTGATCTATGGCAGTTTTTACACCCGGGTTCTGCATGGCACTAACGAGTGTCAGTGCCAGTAATCTGACCTCAGCATTGATAAATTAGACACATGTGCAACTCTTGGGTATCTTTATTGAGGAAACGTTTCGCCATACAGTGGCTTCATCAGTCCATACGTAGGAGAAACTTGAAAAACAGGAGGAGAATGAGGTAATCAGTCCCTCAACCTTGAGTCGATGTGTTCAGTCCATCAATCTTGAATAGAATACGGCATATGAGCGGAGAAGGAGCTTATAAACCGTATGGCAGGAGAGGTGCACCAGTCATAGGTCGTGTTACATTTGTTCAATGTGGAAGTAGGTTGTGCCCAAGAATTAGGCAAGCGAAGAATTCCTAAGTATTAAGATCCCAAGAAGTTGCAGTGTCTGACAGGTTTGTACATGAATGGTTCAGAGAACCGACATGTTGATAAATTAGACACATGTGCAACTCTTGGGTATCTTTATTGAGGAAACGTTTCGTCATACAGTGGCTTCATCAGTCCATACGTAGGAGAAACTTGAAGAACAGGAGGAGAATGAGGTAATCAGTCCCTCAACCTTGAGTTGAGCCTAATTCTTGGGCACAACCTACTTCTACATTGAACAAATGTGACACCACCTATGACTGCTGCACCTCTCCTGCCATACGGTTTATAAGCTGCTTCTCCGCTCATATGCCGTATTCTATTCAAGATTGATGGACTGAACACATCGACTCAAGGTTGAGGGACTGATTACCTCATTCTCCTCCTGTTCTTCAAGTTTCTCCTACGTATGGACTGATGAAGCCACTGTATGGCGAAACGTTTCCTCAATAAAGATACCCAAGAGTTGCACATGTGTCTAATTTATCAACATGTCGGTTCACTGAACCATTCATCTACTGACCTCAGCATGATGGAAGACACTGAGGCACTGGATTCCCTCTCCCTATTCCTCACATGCTTCCCATCCCACGTTTATTAATTCTTCATTGTATAAACCTTCCATATGTCAACTTATTTCTCCCTCATCGCCCCCTTTTACCTCGTCTATTCATCAGTCGTCCCTCTTCCCACTTAAATCGAACTCTCCTATAGCCACAAACCTCTACTGTGCACTCTAAATCTAGTCTTAACTCTACTCAATATATCCTCGACCCCCTTTCAATACTCTCTCTAACTCACCTTCCTCTCAAAAGTTCCTTATATTTTCTCCTAATTATCTTTCACTTCTCTCTTACTCACTGATGACATTCTCCTTGTACCCCATCTACCTCTCTCACTGTAGCTACAAATAAATAATGATCTGATATCTGTTGTCTGTCTGATAACATGCACATCCAGAAGTCTACCTATCAACATCTTCTCTACTGATATATATACTAGTAAAATGACAACATTACTCCCTGCATCATACTATCTCCTCTATTTAATTACAAACTTTTTCTTGAAAGGACTGTGTTAAGCTCTTGTCTTGCTTAATTGAACACAAGAATATGTTAACACTCATACACTGACCAGAGCTCTCGTCTTGGTTATCATACACACGAATATATTAACACTCATACACTGACCAGAGCTCTCGTCTTGGTTATCATACACACGAATATATTAACACTCATACACTGACCAGAGCTCTCGTCTTGGTTATCATACACACGAATATATTAACACTCATACACTGACCATAGCTCTCGTCTTGGTTATCATACACACGAATATATTAACACTCATACACAGACCAGAGCTCTCGTCTTGGTTATCATACACACGAATATATTAACACTCATACACTGACCATAGCTCTCGTCTTGGTTATCATACACACGAATATATTAACACTCATACACTGACCATAGCTCTCGTCTTGGTTATCATACACACGAATATATTAACACTCATACACTGACCAGAGCTCTCGTCTTGGTTATCATACACACGAATATATTAACACTCATACACTGACCAGAGCTCTCGTCTTGGTTATCATACACACGAATATATTAAAAATCATACACTAGCCAAAGCTCACACACGAATATGTGAACAAGGCTACACATGCACGCATTCTTACAAGATTACACACACACGGGGCCAGGAGCTGAGTCTCGACCCCTGCAACCACAATTAGGTGAGTACACACACACACACACACACACACACACACACACACACACACACACACACACACACAAAAAAAAAAAAAAAAAAAAAAAAAAAAAAAAAAAAAAAAAAACAAGTGTGCTAGGGAATGGAAGAAATATAGAAGGCAAAGGACCCAGGAGAGTAAGGAGAGCAGTCGTAGAGCCAGAAACGAATATGCAGAGATAAGAAGGGAGGCCCAAAGACAATATGAAAATGACATAGCAGCGAAAGCCAAATCTGACCCGAAACTGTTGTACAGCCACATCAGGAGGAAAACAACAGTCAAGGACCAGGTAATCAGGCTAAGGAAGGAAGGAGGAGAGACAACAAGAAATGTCCGTGAAGTATGTGAAGAACTCAACAAGAGATTCAAAGAAGTGTTCACAGAGGAGACAGAAGGGACTCCAGAAAGACGGAGAGGTGGGACACACCACCAAGTGCTGGACACAGTGCACACAACCGAGGAAGAAGTGAAGAGGCTTCTGAGTGAGCTAGATACCTCAAAGGCAATGGGGCCAGATAACATCTCCCCATGGGTATTGAGAGAGGGAGCAGAGGCGCTATGTGTACCCCTAACAACAATATTCAATACATCTATCGAAACAGGGAGATTGCCTGAGGCATGGAAGACAGCAAATGTAGTCCCAATCTTTAAAAAAGGAGACAGACATGAAGCATTAAACTACAGACCAGTGTCACTGACATGTATAGTATGCAAAATCATGGAGAAGATTATCAGGAGAAGAGTGGTGGAACACCTAGAAAGGAATGATCTCATCAACAGCAGCCAACATGGTTTCAGGGACGGGAAATCCTGTGTCACAAACCTACTGGAGTTCTATGACATGGTGACAGCAGTAAGACAAGAGAGAGAGGGGTGGGTGGATTGCATTTTCTTGGACTGCAAGAAGGCGTTTGACACAGTTCCACACGAGAGATTGGTGCAAAAACTGGAGGACCAAGCAGGGATAACAGGGAAGGCACTACAATGGATCAGGGAATACTTGTCAGGAAGACAGCAGCGAGTCATGGTACGTGGCGAGGTGTCAGAGTGGGCACCTGTGACCAGCGGGGTCCCGCAGGGGTCAGTCCTAGGACCAGTGCTGTTTCTGGTATTTGTGAACGACATGACGGAAGGAATAGACTCTGAGGTGTCCCTGTTTGCAGATGACGTGAAGTTGATGAGAAGAATACACTCGATCGAAGACCAGGCAGAACTACAAAGGGATCTGGACAGGCTGCAGACCTGGTCCAGCAATTGGCTCCTGGAGTTCAATCCCACCAAGTGCAAAGTCATGAAGATTGGGGAAGGGCAAAGAAGGCCGCAGACGGAGTACAGTCTAGGGGGTCAGAGACTACAAACCTCACTCAAGGAAAAAGATCTTGGGGTGAGTATAACACCAGGCACATCTCCTGAAGCGCACATCAACCAAATAACTGCTGCAGCATATGGGCGCCTAGCAAACCTCAGAACAGCATTCCGACATCTTAATAAGGAATCATTCAGGACCCTGTACACCGTGTATGTTAGGCCCATATTGGAGTATGCGGCACCAGTTTGGAACCCACACCTAGCCAAGCACGTGAAGAAACTAGAGAAAGTGCAAAGGTTTGCAACAAGACTAGTCCCAGAGCTAAGAGGTATGTCCTACGAGGAGAGGTTAAGGGAAATCAACCTGACGACACCGGAGGACAGGAGAGATAGGGGGGACATGATAACGACATACAAAATACTGAGAGGAATTGACAAGGTGGACAAAGACAGGATGTTCCAGAGATTGGACACAGTAACAAGGGGACACAGTTGGAAGCTGAAGACACAGATGAATCACAGGGATGTTAGGAAGTATTTCTTCAGCCACAGAGTAGTCAGTAAGTGGAATAGTTTGGGAAGCGATGTAGTGGAGGCAGGATCCATACATAGCTTTAAGCAGAGGTATGATAAAGCTCACGGCTCAGGGAGAGTGACCTAGTAGCGATCAGTGAAGAGGCGGGGCCAGAAGCTCGGACTCGACCCCCGCAACCTCAACTAGGTGAGTACAACTAGGTGAGTACACACACACACACACACACACACACACACACACACACACAAACACACACACAAGCACACTAAGAAATCATACATAGAAATCTTCCGTATGAAGAAAGATTGAAGACTCTTAAATTACATTCACTTGTTAGACGAAGAATGAGGGGAGACCTGATCGAAGTGTATAAGTGGAAGATAGGTATTAATAAAGGGGATATTAATAAGGACTTGAGGATATCTCTCCAAGAGAAAACCCGCAGCAAAGCATTTAAATTAGATAAGTGGTGACGTGTACTTAGCTCAGTGGTGACGTGTACTTAGCTCAGTGGTGACGTGTACTTAGCTCAGTGGTGACGTGTACTTAGCTCAGTGGTGACGTGTACTTAGCTCTGTGAAGACCTGTTTGTGTGCTCTCTGTGAATCTCAACCAGGATGCCCTCTCTTGAGCAACTTTACCAGCAGCTGAGAGAAGAGCTCAGAGTTGCTAAGATGGAGATACGGCGATTAAAAGAGAACAAGAGGATTCGTAGTAATCCTTCTGTTGTGAGTCCCCAGGTTAAGAGGGGAGCTTGGTCAGTGGCCGGGCAACATGGAACCAAGCTGAAGATCAAGAAAACGGTTGGAGAGGCAGAAACAACGAGAAACCAGAAGACTACCACGGAAACTTCCAACCCATTCTCAGTGATACCTGACGAATGTGAGTGTTCTACTTTGAATGCCACAACGAGCACCAAAGAAGAATTGGCACACGTGAGTAAGACATCCCTAGAAACCCCAACTAAGACCATCGAGAACGTCTTGACGAATTCTACAAGTGGTGTAATGCTACCTGGCGAATGTGAGTCAAATAATCGGAGCATCACGACGGACGACGCCAAGGAAGATAAAAACATTGTTGTTGTTGGGGATAGCCAGATTAGGTACATGGATAGGGCATTTTGTTTGAAGGATAGGAGTAGGAGGCAGAGAGTGTGTTTTCCTGGGGCTGGGATGAAGGATATTGTTAGCCGTCTGGATGACATCATGAGAGGTAATGGGAGCAATCCTATTATCTGTCTCAGTGCTGGAGGCAACAATGTTGGCAGACGTAGGAGTGAGGACCTGATTAGCAGGTATAGGTCAGCAATAGAGATAATTAGGAGGAAGGGTGGGAAACCTGTCATATGTGGCATTTTGCCAAGGAGAGGAGTTGGAAATGAATGGTTGTCCAGAGCAACTGGTGTCAATTGCTGGCTGGACAAATACTGTAATGAAAATGCGGTAACATTCATTGACAACTGGGACCTCTTCTATGGCAGAAATGACATGTATGCCAGGGATGGGGTTCACTTATCTAGGTGTGGGGTGGGAGCACTGGCCAACGCAGTGGAGGGAGCTGTTAGGTCTTTAAACTAGGAATAGTTAGTTGTATGGGTTTTTGCGGGAAAATTGTGAAGTCGCAGGGTAGTAATATGAGTACTAGGAGAACTAGTAATAGGCAAAATGAGGTGGATATTGGAAAGCCAGTGGCACTAATTGACAAGGACAGTAATAGGTTTAGTGGAATAACAGAAACGAGCAGGAAGGGTAAAGAGAGAGGAGGGTCTTTAAATATTTATTACACAAATAGTCGCAGTGCTAGGAATAAGATGGACGAGTTCAGACTAGTTGCTAGTACAGGTAACATAGATGTATTTGCCATTACTGAGACGTGGTTTAATTCAAAAAGTCGGGACATGCCTGCACAATGTCACATTCAGGGTTTTAAATTGTTCCAAGTAGATAAAAATATCGGGAAGGGGGGTGGGGTGGCATTGTATGTCCGAGATCGCTTGAACTGTTGCATAAAAACGGGTATTAAGTCTGAAGTAACACATACAAAGTCTGTTTGGATAGAATTTTCAGAGGGGCATCAAAAATTAATTTTAGGTGTGATATACCGTCCCCCAAGTTTAGATAGGGGCCAGGGGAGACTACTATGGGAGGAAATTGTTAGGGCCACAAGGCACGATAATGTAGTAATTCTAGGAGACTTTAACTTTAGTCATATTGATTGGAATTTCTTGACTGGGAATTTAGAATCATACGACTTCTTAGAAGTAGTTCAGGATTGTTTTTTGAAGCAGTTTGTGACAGAACCTACAAGGGGTAATAACCTGCATGACTTAGTTCTGGCAAACAATCAATCCCTTGTTAATAATTTAGAAGGTTCAGAGGAACTTGGTGCTAGCGACCACAAATCAATTACATTTAGAATTGAATGGAAGTATGATAGTAGGGATAACTCAGTAACAGTCCCAGATTTTCGCTTAGCAGATTACGATGGGCTTAGAGAACACTTATCATCTGTTGACTGGGGTAACGAAGAGAGCTATCAATATGACAGTTTTCTGAACACAATACATGCTGCTCAAAGAACGTTTATCCCGTATAAAGAAATTAGATCAAATAGAAATGACCCAAAATGATGAATAATAGGTTGAAATATCTACTAGGGCATAAGAAAGGAATTTGTAGGCGTATCAAAGAGGCGAGGGTCATCTTATGAATCAGTATATTGACATTAAAAGGGACATTAAAAAGGGGATAAGAAAAGCTAAAAGGGACTATGAAATTAAAGTTGCTAGGGATTCTAAAACTAACCCAAAAAGTTTTTTTCCAGGTATATAGAACAAAAGTCAGAGATAAGATAGGTCCCCTTAAAAATAACTATGGGCATCTTGGAAATACATGGTATAAAATACCGACACAATGAAATATACTGCATGTGTTTATATTTCTATGGGCATCTTACTGACAAAGAGAATGAAATGTGCTCGATTTTAAATAATTATTTTCTCTCGGTTTCTACACAGGAAGACACTAATAATATTCCGGTAATTAATTTTTATAGTGGGCCAGAAGAAGATAAATTATGTAACATCACAGTCACTAGTGAAATGGTTGTGAAGCAGATAGACCGACTGAAGCAAAATTAGTCACCGGGTCCTGATGAGGTTTTTTCAAGGGTTCTAAAGGAATGCAAAATGGAAGTCTGTGAACCATTAACCAATATTTTTAATTTATCTCTTCAAACAGGTGTAGTGTATGATATGTGGAAGACGACTAATGTAATTCCTATTTTTAAAACAGGGGACAAGTCGTTACCGTCAAATTACCGCCCAATAAGCCTGACCTCAATTGTAGGCAAATTACTAGAGTCAATTATAGCTCAGATTATAAGAAGCCATCTCGATAAGCATAGCTTGATTAATGATACTCAGCATGGATTCACAAGAGGCCGGTCTTGTCTAACTAATTTATTAACTTTCTTCAGTAAAGCTTTTGAGGCTGTTGACCAAGACAAAGAATTTGATATTATTTACTTAGATTTTAGTAAGGCATTTGATAGAGTTCCGCACCAAAGACTGTTGAAGAAAGTAGCAGCTCATGGCATTGGGGGAAGGGTGCTCTCGTGGATCGAATCATGGCTCACAGACAGGAAGCAGAGAGTGTCCATAAATGGGGTTAAATCCGAGTGGGGATCAGTAACAAGTGGCGTTCCACAGGGATCAGTCTTGGGCCCGTTGTTGTTTATAATATATATCAATGATCTTGATAAAGGAATTACTAGTGATATGAGCAAATTCGCCGATGACACGAAGATAGGTAGGATAATTGATACAAACGTAGATGTTAGGGAACTTCAGGAGGATTTAGACAAACTCTACTCTTGGTCAGAAAAGTGGCAGATGTAGTTCAATGTAGATAAATGCAAGGTTCTGAAGCTCGGGAGTGTCCATAACCCTAGCACTTATAAGGTAAATAATGCAGAATTTAGCCATACAGATTGCGGAAAGGACTTGGGGGTTATGGTAAGCAGCAACCTCCTTAAACCAAGACAGCAATGCCTAAGCGTACGTAATAAGGCAAATAGATTACTGGGATTTATATCAAGAAGTGTAAGCAACAGAAGTCCAGAGGTCATTCTGCAGCTTTATACATCATTAGTAAGGCCTCACCTAGATTATGCAGCTCAATTCTGGTCTCCATATTACAGAATGGACATAAATTCGTTAGAAAACATTCAGCGTAGGATGACTAAATTAATACATAGCATTAGAAATCTTCCTTATGAAGAAAGATTGAAGACTCTTAAGTTACATTCACTTGTTAGACGAAGAATGAGGGGAGACCTGATCGAAGTGTATAAGTGGAAGATAGGTATTATTAAAAGGGATATTAACAAAAGGGGATATTAACGACGTGTACTTAGCACAGTGGTGACGTGTACTTAGCTCTGTAAAGACCTGTTTGCGCGCTCTCTACGAATTGAAGCAAGATGCCCTCCATCGAGCAACTTTACCAACAGCTTAAGGAAGAATTGAGGATGGCGAAGATGGAGATTCGGCGACTGACCGAGGAAAACAAGAAGATTCGTAGTAGTCCTCCTGTTTTGAGTCCTCAGGTCAAGAAAGGAAACTTGTCAGTGGCTGGACAGCAGGGAACGAAGTTGACGATCAAGAAGACGAATGGAAATGTAGAAACGATGAAGAAAGAGACTGCCGTGGAAACTGTTGTGGAAACATCTAATACATTCTCAGTGCTACCCGACGAATGTGAGTCGATTACTGGGAACGTCACGACGAATGACACCAAGGAAGGTAAGAATGTTGTTGTTGTTGGGGATAACCAAGTTAGGTATATGGATAGGGCGTTCTGCTTGAAGGACAGGAGTAGGAGACAGAGAGTTTGCTTTCCTGGGGCTGGGATGGAGAATATTGTTAGCCGTCTGGATGACATCATGAGAGGTAATGGGAGCAATCCTATTATCTGCCTCAGTGCTGGATGCAACGATATTGGCAGACGTAGGAGTGAAGACCTGATTAGGAGGTATAGGTCAGCAATAGAAATAATTTGGAGGAAGGGTGGGAACCCTGTCATATGTGGTATTTTGCCAAGGAGAGGAGTTGGAAATGAATGGTTGTCCAGGGCAATTGGTGTCAGTTGCTGGCTGGACAAATACTGTAAGGAAAATGTGGTAACATTCACTGACAACTGGAACCTCTTCTATGGCAGAAATGACATGTAAGCCAGGGATGGGGTTCACTTATCTAGGTCTCAGGTGGGAGCACTGGCAACTGCAGTGGAGGGAGCAGTTAGGACTTTAAACTAGGAATAGTTAGTGGTATGGGTTTTGGCAGGAAAACAGTGAAGTCCCAGTGTAGTAATATTATGAGTTCTAGGGGAACTAGTAATAAGCAGAACGAGGTAGATATTGAAAAGCCAGTGACATTGGGTGATAAGGACAGTAATAAGTTTAGTAGAAAAACAGAAATGAGCAGGAAGGGTAAAGAGAAAGGAGAGTCTTTCAATGTTTATTATGCTAATAGCGGTAGTGCTAGGAATAAGATGAACGAGTTGAGATTAGTTGCTAGTGCAGGTAACATTGAAGTATTTGCCTTAACTGAGATGTGGTTTAATTCAAAAAGTTGAGACATGCCTGTGGAATGTCACATTCAGGGTTTTAAATTGTTCCAAGTAGACAGAAGTATCGGGAAGGGGGGTGGGGTGGCATTGTATGTCCGAGATCGCTTGAACTGTTGCATAAAAACGGGTATTAAGTCTGAAGTAACACATACAGAGTCTGTTTGGATAGAATTTTCAGAGGGGCATGAAAAACTGATTTTAGGAGTGATATACCGTCCCCCAAACTTAGATAGGGACCAAGGGAGACAACTATGGGAGGAAATTGTTAGGGCCACAAGGCACGATAATGTATTAATTCTAGGAGACTTTAACTCTAGTCATGCTAATTGGAATTTCTTGATTGGGAATTTAGAATCATACGACTTCTTAGAAGTAGTTCAGGATTGTTTTTTGAGGCAGTTTGTGACAGAACCTACAAGGGGAAATAACCTGCTTGACTTAGTTCTGGCAAACAATGAATCCCTTGTTAATAATTAAGAAATTTCAGAGGAACTGGGTGCTAGCGACCACAAATCAATTACATTTAGCATTGAATGGAAGTACGATAGTAGCGATAACTCAGTAACAGTCCCAGATTTTCGCTTAGCAGATTACGATGGGCTCAGAGAACACTTATCATCTGTTGACTGGGGTAACGAAGAGAGCTATCAATACGACAGTTTTCTGAACACTATACATGCTGCTCAAAGAGCGTTTATCCCATATAAAGAAATTAGATCAAATATAAATGACCCAAAATGGATGAATAATAGGCTCAAATATTTACTAGGGAATAAGAAAGGAATTTATAGGCGTATCAAAAGAGGTGAGGGTCATCTTATGAATCAGTATAATGACATTAAGAGGGACATTAAAAAGGGGATAAGAAAAGCTAAAAGGGACTATGAAATTAAAGTTGCTAGGGATTCTAAAACTAACCCAAAAAGTTTTTTCCAGGTCTATAGAACAAAAGTTAGAGATAAGATAGGTCCCGTTAAAAATAACTATGGGCATCTTACGGACAAAGAGAATGAAATGTGCTCGATTGTAAATAATTAATTTCTCAGTTTTTACACAGGAAGACACTAATAATATTCCAGTAATTAATTTTTATAGTGGGCTAGAAGAAAATAAATTATGTAACATCACAGTCACTAGTGAAATGGTTGTGAAGCAGATAGACAGACTGAAACAAAATAAGTCGCCATGTCCTGATGAGGTTTTTTCAAGGGTTCTTAAGGAATGCAAAATGGAACTCTGTGAACCATTAACTAATTTATCTCTTCAAACAGGTGTAGTGTCTGATATGTTGAAGATGGCTAATGTAATTCCTATTTTTAAAACAGGGGACAAGTCGTTACCGTCAAATTACCGTCCAATAAGCCTGACCTCAATTATAGGCAAACTACTAGAGTCAATTATAGCTGAGATTATAAGAAGCCATCTCGATAAGCATAGCTTGATTAATGATACTCAGCATGGATTCACAAGAGGCCGGTCTTGTCTAACTAATTTATTAACTTTCTTCAGTAAAGCTTTTGAGGCTGTTGACCACGATAAAGAATTTGATATTATTTACTTAGATGTTAGTAAGGCTTTTGATAGAGTTCTGCACCATAGACTGTTAAAGAAAGTGGCAGCTCATGGCATTGGGGGGAAAAGTGCTCTCGTGGATCGAGTCATGGCTAACTGACAGGAAGCAGAGAGTGTTCATAAATGGGGTTAAATCCGAGAGGGGATCTGTAACAAGTGGCGTTCCACAGGGATCAGTCTTGGGCCCGTTGTTGTTTATAATATATATCAATGATCTTGATGAGGGAATTACTAGTGATATGAGCAAATTCGCCGATGACACAAAGATAGGTAGGATAATTAATTCAAACGTAGATGTTATGGAACTTCAGGAGGATTTAAACAAACTCTATTCATGGTCAGAAAAGTGGCAGATGCAGTTCAATGTAGATAAATGCAAGGTTCTGAAGCTCGGGAGTGCCCATAACCCTAGTACTTTTAAGTTAAATGATGTAGAACTTACCCATACAGATTGCGAAAAGGACTTGGGGGTTATTGTGAGCAGCAACCTTAAACCAAAACAGCAATGCCTAAGTGTACGTAATAAGGCAAATAGATTACTGGGATTTATATCAAGAAGTGTAAGCAACAGAAGTCCAGAGGTTGTTAGGTAAGACACATATGCAACAGTTAGGTATCTTTATTTCGAAACGTTTCGCCTACACAGTAGGCTTCTTCAGTCGAGTACAGAAAAGTTGATAGAAGCAGAAGAGACTTGAAGACGATGTAATCAGTCCATCACCCTTAAAGTTTTGAGATGGTCAGTCCCTCAGTCTGGAGAAGAGCATTGTTCCGTAGTCTGAGACAATATGGAGTTGAAGTGACTGGATGGAGCTTTATATAGCGCCAGGAGGTGAGACGTAGGTCATTTTGGGAGGTCAGGTCCCTCTCAAATCCAGCCGTTCTCACTAGTAGAGGTTGTCGAAGTTGATTTCAGGTCTGTACCAAGATACCCTTGTGTTGCAGTGTCTGAGAGATTGAACATTAAAATGGTATAAAATACCGACAGGTTGTTAGGTAAGACACATATGCAACAGTTAGGTATCTTTATTTCGAAACGTTTCGCCTACACAGTAGGCTTCTTCAGTCGAGTACAGAAAAGTTGATAGAAGCAGAAGAGACTTGAAGACGATGTAATCAGTCCATCACCTTTAAAGTTTTGAGGTGGTCAGTCCCTCAGTCTGGAGAAGAGCATTGTTCCGTAGTCTGAAACAATATGGAGTTGAAGTGACAGGATGGAGCCTTATATAGCGCCAGGAGGTGAGACGTAGGTCACTAGTAGAACGCAGATGTTGGGAGGTCAGGTCCCTCTCAAATCCAGCCTTTCTCACTAGTAGAGGTTGTCGAAGTTAATTTCAGGTCTGTACCAAGATACCCTTGTGTTTCAGTGTCTGACAGATTGAACATTAAAATGGTATAAAATACCGACAGGTTGTTAGGTAAAACACATATGCAACAGTTAGGTATCTTTATTTCGAAACGTTTCGCCTACACAGTAGGCTTCTTCAGACTTTGGAACAATGCTCTTCTCCAGACTGAGGGACTGACCACCTCAAAACTTTAAGGGTGATGGACTGATTACATCGTCTTCAAGTCTCTCCTGCTTCTATCAACTTTTCTGTACTCGACTGAGGAAGCCTACTGAGTAGGCGAAACGTTTCGAAATAAAGGTACCTAACTGTTGCATATGTGTCTTACCTAACAACAAGGTTGCTGCTTACCATAACCCCCAAGTCCTTTTCGCAATCTGTATGGCTAAGTTCTACATTTTTTAACTTATAAGTGCTAGGGTTATGGACACTCCCGAGCTTCAGAACCTTGCATTTATCTACATTGAACTGCATCTGCCACTTTTCTAACCAAGAGTAGAGTTTGTCTAAATCCTCCTGAAGTTCCCTAACATCTACGTTTGAATCAATTATCCTACCTATCTTCGTGTCATCGGCGAATTTCCTCATATCACTAGTAATTCCCTCATCAAGATCATTGATATATATTATAAACAACAACGGGCCCAAGACTGATCCCTGTGGAATGCCACTTGTTACAGATCCCCACTCGGATTTAACCCCATTTATGGACACTCTCTGCTTCCTGTCTGTGAGCCATGATTCGATCCACGAGAGCACCCTTCCCCCACTGCCATGAGCAGCTACTTTCTTCAACAGTCTTTGGTGCGGAACTCTATCAAATGCCTTACTAAAATCTAAGTAAATAATATCAAATTCTTTATCGTGGTCAACAGCCTCAAAAGCTTTACTGAAGAAAGTTAATAAATTAGTTAGACAAGACCGGCCTCTTGTGAATCCATGCTGAGTATCATTAATCAAGCTATGCTTTTCGAGATGGCTTCTTATAATCTGAGCTATAATTGACTCTAGTAATTTGCCTACAATTGAGGTCAGGCTTATTGGGCGGTAATTTGACGGTAACGACTTGTCCCCTGTTTTAAAAATAGGAATTACATTAGCGATCTTCCACATATCAGACACTACACCTGTTTGAAGAGATAAATTAAAAATATTAGTTAATGGTTCACAGACTTCGATTTTGCATTCCTTTAGAACCCTTGAAAAAACCTCATCAGGACCTGGCGACTTATTTTGCTTCAGTCGGTCTATCTGCTTCACAACCATTTCACTAGTGACTGTGATGGTAAATAATTTATCTTCTTCTGGCCCACTATAAAAATTAATTACTGGAATATTATTAGTGTCTTCCTGTGTAAAAACCGAGAGAAAATAATTATTTAAAATCGAGCACATTTCATTCTCTTTGTCAGTTACATGCCCATAGTTATCTTTAAGGGGACCTGTCTTATCTCTGACTTTTGTTCTATATACCTGGAAAAAACTTATTGGGTTAGTTTTAGAATCCCTAGCAACTTTAATTTCATAGTCCCTTTTAGCTTTTCTTATCCCCTTTTTAACGTCCCTCCTAATGTCAACATACTGATTCATAAGATGACTCTCATCTCTTTTGATACGCCTATAAATTCCTTTCTTATGCCCTAGTAGATATTTCAGCCTATTATTCATCCATTTTGGGTCATTTCTATTTGATCTAATTTCTTTATACGGGATAAACGTTCTTTGAGCCTCATGTATAGTGTTCAGAAAACTGTCATATTGATAGCTCTCTTCGTTATCCCAGTCAACAGATGATAAGTGTTCTCTAAGCCCATCGTAATCTGCTAAGCGAAAATCTGGGACTGTTACTGAGTTATCCCTACTATCATACTTCCATTCAATGCTAAATGTAATTGATTTGTGGTCGCTAGCACCCAGTTCCTCTGAAACTTCTAAATTATTAACAAGGGATTCATTTTTTGCCAGAACTAAGTCAAGCAGGTTATTTCCCCTTGTAGGTTCTGTAACAAACTGCTTCAAAAAACAATCCTGAACTACTTCTAAGAAGTCGTATGATTCTAAATTCCCAGTCAAGAAATTCCAATCAATATGACTAAAGTCAAAGTCTCATTGAATTACTACATTATCGTGCCTTGTGGCCCTGACAATTTCCTCCCATGGTAGTCTTCCCTGGTCCCTACCTGAGTTTGGAGGACGGTATATCACACCTAAAATTAATTTTTCATGCCCCTCTGAAAATTCTATCCAAACAGACTCTGTATGTGTTACTTCAGACTTAATACCCTTTTTTATGCAACAGTTCAAGCGATCTCAGACATACAATGCCACCCCACCATCTTCCCCACACTTCTATCTACTTGGAACAATTTAAAACCCTGAATGTGACATTCCACAGGCATGTCCCGACTTTTTGAATTAAACCACGTCTCAGTTATGGCAAATACATCAATGTTACCTGCACTAGCATCTAATCTCAACTCGTCCATCTTATTCCAAGAACTGCGACTATTTGTGTAATATATATTTAAAGACCCTCCTCTCTCTTTACCCTTCCTGTTCCTTTCTGTTATTCTACTAAACCTGTTACTGTCCTTGTCAGTTAGTGCCACTGGCTTTCCAATATCCACCTCGTTTTCCTATTACTAGTTCTCCTAGTACTCATATTACTACACTGCGACTTCACTGTTTTCCTGCAAAAACCCATACCACTAACTATTCCTAGTTCAAAGACCTAACAGCTCCCTCCACTGCGTTGGCCAGTGCTCCCACCCCACACCTAGATAAGTGAACCCCATCCCTGCCATACATGTCATTTCTGCCATAGAAGAGGTCCCAGTTGTCAATGAATGTTACCGCATTTTCATTACAGTATTTGTCCAGCCAGCAATTGACACCAATTGCTCTGGACAACCATTCATTTCCAACTCCTCTCCTTGGCAAAATGCCACATATGACAGGTTTCCCACCCTTCCTCCTAATTATCTCTATTGCTGACCTATACCTGCTAATCAGGTCCTCACTCCTACGTCTGCCAACATCGTTGCCTCCAGCACTGAGACAGATAATAGGATTGCTCCTATTACCTCACATGATGTCATCCAGACGGCTAACAATATCCTTCATCCCAGCCCCAGGAAAACACACTCTCTGCCTCCTACTCCTATCCTTCAAGCAGAATGCCCTATCTATGTTCCTAATCTGGCTATCCCCAACAACAAAAATGTTTTTACCTTCCTTGGCGTCGTCCGTCGTGATGCTCTGAGTAGTCGACTCACATTCGTCAGGTAGCATTACTCCACTTGTGGAATTCGTCAAGACGTTCTCGATGGTCTTCGTTGGGGTTTCTAGGGATGTCTCACTCACGTCTGCCAATGCTTCCTTTGTGCTCGTTGTGGCATTCCCAGTAGAACACTCACATTCGTCAGGTAGCACAGAGAATGAGTTGGAAGTTTCCACGGTAGTCTTCTGGTTTCTCGTTGTTTCTGCCTCTCCAACCGTTTTCTTGATCCTCAGCTTGGTTCCATGTTGCCCGGCCACTGACCAAGCTCCCCTCTTAACCTGGGGACTCACAACAGGAGGATTACTACGAATCCTCTTGTTCTCCTCCGTTAATCGCCGTATCTCCAGCTTAGCAACTCTGAGCTCTTCTCTCAGCTGCTGGTAAAGTTGCTCAAGAGAGGGCATCCTGGTTCAGATTCACAGAGAGCACACAAACAGGTCTTCGCAGAGCTAAGTACACGTCACCCTCAACCTTGAGTCGATGTGGTCAGTCCATCAATCTTGAATAGAATGAGTCCATCAGAGATGTAGCTCTGAGGTACCTATGTTGTTTTACTTTCTGTTGTATTTTTGTGAATGCTTTGTCAATGTATTTTGTCTTTAAATAAAATATATATCAAATATAGGGGATGGTAGGAGAAAATTCTCAAACAGCTTCAGGGAGAACCTTGAGTTTTCCCTGAAGCAAGTTTATTCTTTTCTCAGAGGATGAGGGTCCCTAGGACAGTTCTAGAGGTGGTACATATATATATATATATATATATATATATATATATATATATATATATATATATATATATATATATATATATATATATATATATATATATATATATATATATATATATATATATATATATATATATATATATATATATATATATATATATATATATATATATATATATATATATATATATATTTATATATATATATATATATATATATATATATATATATATATATGTATATAGATATATATATATATGTATATATATATATATATATATATATATATATATATATATTATATATATATATATATATATATATATATATATATATATATATATATATATATATATATATATATATATATATATATAGTGAGGGAAAAGTTCAACAGATAGGAGTAGGGAGCGAATATATAAGAACATAAGAAAGGAGGAACACTGCAGGAGGTCTGTTGGCCCATACTAGGCAGGTCCTTTACAATTCATCCCTCTAACGAAACATTTGTCCAACCCAATTTTCAATGCTACACAAGAAAGAAGCTCTGGTGTGAATGTCACACTTAAATCCAACCCCTCCCACTCATGTACTTATCCAACCTAAATTTGAAACTACCCAAAGTACTAGCCTCAATAACCCAACTAGGTAGACTGTTCCACTCATCAACTACCCTATTTCCAAACCAATACTTTCCTATGTCCTTTCTAAATCTAAACTTATCTAATTTAAATCCATTACTGCGGGTTCTCTCTTGGAGAGATATCCTCAAGACCTATGCGTATGCCGTATTCTATTCAAGATTGATGGACTGACCACATCGACTCATGGCTGAGGGACTGATCACCCCGTTCTCCTGCTTCTTCAAGATTCTCCCCTGCATGGACCGATGAAGCCACCGTGTGGCGAAACGCCTCCTCAACAAAGACACCCAAGAGCTGCACACGTGTCCAATTTATCAACATGTCAGTTCTCTGAACCATTCATCGACAAATATCTTTATTGTGGTATAAACCTTGGTAATAAATACCGACAAGTTGGTTTAGAAAGACACGTAAGCAAACACTATGACATATTTATTAGAAAACGTTTCGGTCCTGTGACTTTGATCACTTCTAACGAAGTTAGAAGTGATCAAAGAAGTGATAGTTTGATTGCCGGCTGCTTGTTAAGGTAGAGTCAGTCTAGCTCCCGCTATCCCCCCCTTTCCCCCCCACCCCACCCCGGAAGGTGACGTGTGGGGCTCCGGCCAAACAGTAATCACTCGACTCACAGCTCCCAGCACAACTGTAAGTAAAAGCCTCTGCTCCTATTCTAGTGGATATTTGTTGAAAGCTTCACTTTTGACCAATAATAAACTTAGTCCTTTCAGTTTTAAGCTCCACATGAGACTTTTAGATAGTCACCACCTTTTTTTAAGTATCTTACACTTATCATGGAGAGTGATTTCTTAAGCAGTGGGTAACCTGTCTCTTTCCAGCTTGGAATGACAGATCGGGTCATCTGCCAACCAACGAGAAGTGTTGAAAGAGACGGACTGAAACCGGTCTTGGGACGTCACTTCATGATCTACCTACCTGATTAATTGTACAGGACACGACCCCTCATCTTTGTAGTGGTAAAAAACCTGCGTTCCTGTCATCTGTACTGAGTATTCAAGGCTATAGACTGTAAAGAACTTGCCGTTGGGTTGTCACCAACACCTGTGACCCCCCCACATCATCATCAACGGCTACAATTTCTACAAGACGGTGTCAACCTCCACCAGACACCCCAGTATAACTGTACATATTAGCGTTGAATTCAAATGTCATTTTTTCATTTCATTTTTTATTTTTCTTTCAAATAGGATACACCTTCATGTTTCACTTGTTTTATTTTTGCATTACTAAATAATAAAGTGTTTATCTTTTTGAATTATTTCTTTTTCTATTCATTAATTTTCCTGAGGAGGAGCCAGCCTTGGTAATACTGTCTGAGGTTGTTACAGGGCTGAGTAAGCTTTCACAATATACATACATACACAAGCACATATTTCTAAAAAGAACTCTACAAACTAGTGAGTATTGCGTAACCTGAGGTACAGGAGTTACACAAATACTTCTCAGATATCAGCGGGAACGAAACACGTCCAGCGTTCGTTTTGTTCTTGTACAAAACACGTTAAACATCTGGGTTTTCATTTAACATTTCTAACATGTCAAACTTTCGCCACCATTATCAAATTTCTACTTGTTGTGGTCAATTCACTATCAAATACAGAAAGTATAATCACAGTCTGTAAAAAAAATATTCCATATCAGTTTGTCACATTGTGGCATGCAAAGAGTACGTAACCTTTATTCGGCGCACGTACACACCCTCATTTACAGGCTATCTCCCCCAACCAGCGAACCAGGTTGCTAAGAGTTGATGATGGGGCCCCGTCGTTCAACTAGTGACCAGGTTCTAGCCAATAAGAAGATGGTTTTGGCAATCGCAGAGGTTATGTGGGTACCGCTCTCCTGTCTGCCCTTGTCATTCCCATTCTAGAGCTGGTTGAAGCACGGTCTGCTATCTTGTGGCTTCTATTTCTGCTTTGCTTACCGTGGAGTGCACTATACTTATCACTGTACATAGTGTACATATTGCTGTTATAAATTGGTGAAGGATAATATAAGTCTAAACTTTTTCTACTGTGTTTATTTGCTCCCATTACACCCGGGGTAACAGGCCATTTGGATCCTGGGTTGTAATATGGGTAGCCTGTCCGAGAGCTGGAGCTGGACTTAGAGAAACGGTTGAGCTTAAGGTGAAGCTCGTAGCAGGAACATTGTGCAGCTTGCTGTCTGGCATTGCTTTACAAATTTTGCGTGTCAGTTGTTACTAGCCTGTTCGGTGTGGAGAATTTTGCAGTCAGCTTTGCTTGTATGCGTATTCTGCAATCGTACTGTGCATAGCTAAGCGTGTTCTGCAAATTAACGTGTTACGTTGAGGTATTCTGCAATCGTACTGTGCATAGCGAATAACTTATGCCACCTAGACGAGTCAGACGTCTGGTGTCGGCATATACTTTGCATAACCTACCTAAATTGTCCCTACAGCGTTGTTGGCAAATTGCTCGTTCCATTGGCATTACATACAAACGCACTCTCACAGCTGCGCAACTGCGTTCACTGATTGCTGACAAACTTATAGAAGAAGAGATGGCACATCAGACTCCTCCCTCTACGGGAGCTGGGGCAAAAACTACTATGTTCTCGCAGGAGGAAGATGATACACCTACGGAGCAAAATGGTCAGTATAGTGCAGCTGGGTTGTCTCAGGGTGAATCAGCGTCGTTGGCACTTGAGCTGGCAAAAATCAATCTTGAGCAAACTAGGGAACAGAGAGCATTCGCAAGGGAAGAATTTGATAGGGAAAGAGAGAGGAGGCAGTTTTCACATTCTGTAAATAATTTTAGTTTACAGAAAGCAGTACAGTTTGTTCCCCGCTTCAATGAGGCCGAACCAGAGCAATTTTTCGAAAGCTTCGAAAATCAGGCTCGAGCCTTGAGGTGGCCGGAACAGCATTGGACATCGTTGGTTCATACAGCATTATCGGGTAAGGTACAGGAATTTACGTCAGTATTAAATGACGCTGAATTTTCTGATTATCAAGTAGTGAAGACCACAGTGTTGGGAGCATATACGTGTATCCCAGCCAAATACCGCAAGAGTTTCAAATTGGGCAGACGGCAGCTTGGTCAATCCCTAGTCGACTTTGTGAGACAGCAAACCAAAGCTTTTACCAGCTGGTATAAAGCAAGTGGTGTCTCTACCTTTGAGGATCTGGTGCAGTTTATTCTGATTGATAACCTGCTGGAGTCTGTGGGACCAGAGGTTCGAGTCTTTCTGCAGGATCGTGACTTAACCACTGCATTGGAGGCAGCCAGGTTGGCTGATACCTTCGAAACTAACCGCTCTTTGTCCGAGAGGTCCCGTCTCTCTTTTCAACAGCCTGGCATCAGCAGAGATCGTCAACCTTGGAGAATGAAGTGCCAGCCGGAGGGAGAACGTCTACGTCAGCCAACTAAGCCACCTGGTGAGCCACGCTTCTCAACATATGGTCCACCTGTGGAGAGGCAAACTACTCATGGTGCATCTCGACAACAGTATCCAGAGAGACACAAGCCAGAACGACACCATTTGCAACGTCAACAGGGAGTAAAGGGCAAGCCTGTCGTCTGCTTCAGGTGCAATAAAGTAGGTCACATCAGTTCCAACTGCCCCCATAAACCCCAACCTATTGGGAAAATCTCTAATATCCCTAGTAACATGTCCCCTAGAGAAGTAGAAAAAGGTATGGCCCCTTATTATTGCAAAAGTCTTATTTCCCTTCAGGAAAACTCAGAAACAACTAAGGTAAAGACCTTTAGAGATACTGGAGCATATTGCTCACTTGTAAGAGAGGGAATATTACCCCTTTCAGAGAATACTTCTTTGAATTCCTCTGTTTTTATTGGAAGCATTTGGAGGAGCTATATATTCTGTTCCTTTGCATAAAATTTATGTACAGTGCAAATATTACACTGGGTACTTGACTGTAGGTGTCTCAAAAGGATTCCCCATGAAAGATGCATTGTTATTACTGGGTAATAACATTACTACTGTTAGTTCGTGTCCTGAACCTATGATTAATTCTTCTCCGGTGTTGGCCATAACTCGGGCAACATCCCAAGGGTTGTCTGGAGAGAATGTTGACCTATCCTTGGACGACTCCGATCTCGGAATAGCCACATTGTTTTACGAGGAAAACTGGCCAGAGCCTCGTAGATCAAGTGAACAGACCCCGATCAAGCCTTCCTATTCCCAGGTTGCAGGATTGCCAGATGTCTGTTTCCATGCCCGAGGGACTGTCCTTCCGGGAGGAACAACGAAAGGACCCTTCTTTAAAATTCGCTTTTGAGGCAGCCATGGGTAAATCCTCTTTGGGTCATCCGGTCAAGTATGAAGTTAAAAACGATTATTTGATCTGCACTGAGACTGGTAAGGAGATAGAGGGCCGGCAATTGTATGACAGGTTAGTGGTTCCAACGAAGTATAGACCTCAAATATTAAATATAGCTCATAATACGTCATTAGGAGGTCACTTAGGAATTACAAAAACCTTGTATAGAATCACAAGAATTTTATTGGCCAAAATTAAAGAAAGATGTGAAGAATCATATTAGGTGTTGCCGAGAATGTCAGCAAGTTGGAAAACCTGGACATTCCATTAAACCTGCACCTCTCCAACCTATACCTGCTGATGGAGAACCTTTTGAAGATTTAATTATAGATTGTGTAGGTCCACTACCTAGGTCAAAATCTGGAAATCAGTATTTATTTACGATTATGGATAAAGTAACCAGATATCCTGAAGCAATTCCCATGCGTAGTATTAATACTAAAGCTATTCTCAAAGCTTTAACAAAATTCATTTCTTGTTTTGGCATTCCTAAAACTATTCAAAGTGATCAAGGTACTAACTTCACTGCCAAAGCATTTAGGGAAGTATTAACTAGGTTAGGGATAATCCACAACTTATCCACTGCCTATCATCCTCAGTCCCAAGGCGCCTTGGAAAGATTCCACCAGACATTAAAAACAATGATGAGAAGTTTTTGCATGCACTTCCCTACAGACTGGGATGAATCACTACCTTTGTTGCTGTTCTCAGTACGAGAAACGGTGCAAGAGTCTACAGGGTATAGTCCTTTTGAGCTGATCTTTGGGCACAATGTACGAGGTCCTCTTCGGGTGCTCAAAGAAGGATGGATGGGAGAAGACGTTAGTTCAACACTCTACAATCCGTCTTCAAGGTTGCAGGTGGCACGTCAGTTAGCCAAGGCTAACCTAAAGACAGCTCAAAGCAAGATGAAACAGAGGTATGACAGAAGTGCACAATTCCGCTCCTTCCATCCAGGAGACAAGGTGTTGGTGCAAGAACCTATACCTGGCCACACCTTGAAAGCTAGATTTACGGGACCTATGCAGATTGTAAGTAGATTATCTGATGTAAATTATGTGGTAGCTCCCATTGATAAGACCTCAAAAACTAAAACTTACCACATTAATCAATTAAAATTACTTCCGTACACCAGATAAAGTCCCAGTAATGACTCTGTCCTCTACCTCTGAGGACAACTCTGATTCTTTGCACTCTATCTCTGAAATTAATATTAAACTTTCAAATTCTGTCCTCCTCAAGGATCCTAGCCCTTTAATGGAGAGATTATCTGAAACGCAAGCAACAAATTTAACTGAGCTTCTACAGTCATATCCTAATATTTTTTCGGATGTGCCGAAAAAATGTACGTTAGGTTACCATGATGTAGATGTGGGAGACTCTAAACCAATTAAACTCTCCCCCTACAGAGCTAATCCTGAAAAGCAAAGGCTACTTCAGCAGGAAGTAGAATTTTTGTTAAAGCATGGTTTAGTGGAGGAGTCATCTAGTCCATGGGCTTCACCGTGCATCCTTGTGAAGAAGGCTGATGGAGGGTTTCGTATGTGTACAGACTACCGTAAAGTGAACGAGGTCACAATTACAGATGCTTACCCTCTTCCTCGTCTGGATGACGTAATTGACTTTGTGGGTAAGGTTACTTTTGTGTCCAAATTAGATCTCATCAAAGGCTACTATCAGGTACCTTTGACAGATAAGGCGAAGGAAATCTCTGCCTTCGTTATTCCAGGAGGTCATTATCAATACACAGTTACACCCTTCGGAATGAAAAATTCCCCCTCTTCATTCCAGAAACTTATCCATCAGGCTATTAAAGGACTTGAAGGCACGGCAGCGTACCTAGATGATATTGTTGTGGTGTCTGATACTTGGGATCAACACCTACTTAGACTTAAGGCTCTGTTTGAGACCTTTAAGAGTTCCCATTTAACAGTTAATTTATCTAAATCTTCCTTTGGCCAGGCCACTGTCACTTTTCTAGGCCATGAAGTAGGTAGTGGTAAAGTTGCACCTAAACTTGCTAAAGTTCTTTCTATTAAAGATTATCCAGTTCCTCATGATAGGAAATCTCTTCAACGTTTCCTAGGCATGATAGGATTTTACAGAAGATTCTGTAAGAATTTCTCAGATATTGTAGCCCCTCTTACCTCTCTTACCAGTCATAAAGTTCCCTTTAATTGGACGTCAGACTGTAACACTGCTTTTAATAAAGCAAAAAGATTATTGTGTACTGCACCCATTCTCTTGTCTCCAGACTTCTCCAAACCTTTTTCATTACAGGTTGATGCTTGTGAGTCTGGGGTTGGGGCAGTACTATTACAAATCGGGAACAAGGAGTTGCAGCCTGTAGCATACTTTTCAGCAAAGTTCCAGCCGCATCAGAGGGCTTATTCTACCATTGAAAAAGAAGCCCTCGCGCTGGTACTTGCTTTGGAGCATTTCGATGTTTATGTGGGCCAGACATCGCAGGTGGTCACAGTCTACAGTGATCACAATCCTCTAGTATATCTCCAAGCCATGAAGAACCACAACACAAGGCTTATGCGATGGACGCTAAGGCTGCAACCCTACAATATTTTTTATTAAATATATTGCCGGCAAAGAAAATATGTTGGCAAACTCTTTATCTAGAGTCTAATATTATTTAGGTTAGGATGTTATTTGTGGTAACCCCTTTTCATGCTCTTTTTTTTTATCCCCTTGTGTGGGGTTTTTTTTTAGTGAGGGGATGCGGGCTACCGCCGCCTGTATCTTGGACCTATGCTAGCCTGTCTGACTGCTGTCTCACTCTAAGTTTAGAGTTTGGCTTTTGGTCACGAGAAAAGCTGAGCTCTATCAAAGAGTTGGATGGTGGAGAGGAAAGGCGGTCCCATTATTTTGTGCCATGGCGGCACGGTTACCACTGGGAGGTGGAAGCCTAATCCTGAGCCTTCTCGGGGTGGGGGTGTGGCATGCAAAGAGTACGTAACCTTTATTCGGCGCATGTACACACCCTCATTTACAGGCTATCTCCCCCAACCAGCGAACCAGGTTGCTAAGAGTTGATGATGGGGCCCCGTCGTTCAACTAGTGACCAGGTTCTAGCCAATAAGAAGATGGTTTTGGCAATCGCAGAGGTCATGTGGGTACCGCTCTCCTGTCTGCCCTTGTCATTCCCATTCTAGAGCTGGTTGAAGCACGGTCTGCTATCTTGTGGCTTCTATTTCTGCTTTGCTTACCGTGGAGTGCACTATACTTATCACTGTACATAGTGTACATATTGCTGTTATAAATTGGTGAAGGATAATATAAGTCTAAACTTTTTCTACTGTGTTTATTTGCTCCCATTACACCCGGGGTAACAGGCCATTTGGATCCTGGGTTGTAAAACACATTCTACAATTAATATCCACAAGTATAATCTTATCTTAACAAAAGGGGAAACATCTTCAACATTTATGCAGATAGATATGCTGGGTTCATACTCAAGGAAGCATCCTGCGGGGAGAGTGTCAACCCTCCCAGTAGTCACAAAGCACAAAAACATCAGCCACCATTGCAGGATTACATTGTCACAAACGTAAACAGTGTTACTGAAGACACTTAAATTAGCATTTACAGATCAGCAGTAACAGCCTCGTAACAGAACTTTTCCATCATCTGAAAACAAAATAATTACATGATTTACAGTGGTTTAAATACGATAAAATCACGACTGGGAGTTAACTTGTCCTTCTGGACGTCAGAAATTTTAATTCTTATATCAGCATCTTGTAGGAATTTCAAGCAAGAAGTGTCTCAGAAACTGAGATAAGATGCCTTTATTACACTCAGGAAGAAACACCAATACAATACAATACAACACAACACAACATACAGTTTACCTGTAATGAAATACTGATAAGCGCAAAAACTGGTGAAGGATCATGGGGAATGAAAGGCAAATAGATTCGATCCAGAGGCAGAGTAGCTGCAGTTCTCTGGATCAAGAGCCCTTCACCTGGTGGCCAGGTGGCTAAAGCTCCCGCTTCACACTAAGAGGGCCCGGGTTTGGTTCCCAGCGGGTGGAAACATTTCGACGTGTTTCCTCACACCTGTTGTCCTGTTCACCTACCAGCAAATAGGTATCTGGGTGTTAGTCGACTGGTGTGGGTAGCATCCTGGGGGACAAGATTGAGGACCCCAATGGAAACAAGTTAAACAGTCCTCGATGATGCACTGACTTGAATTATCCAGGGTGGCTAACCCTCCAGGGTTAAAAATCCGAACGAAATCTTAGTTTACATCTCAACTCTTCCTAATTAAAGTATTTGCAATATATTTACATCTTTTAAAAATTTTCTATCAACAAACTAACTTAATTTGAAGTCTTAAAGATAACTTAGGAGGCACAACTTAATCCCCCTAATCACTCCTCCCTTCTGGTTTATTTTGACAAAAGTTCACTAAAAAAAAAACTTCATCCCTGGTTATTCGAAATGTCTCTATCTGTTTATGGTTTAAATTCTCATCATTTAATCGTTATTTTGTAAATATCATAAACTTTACTATTTTAATAAATATTTTATACAAATATTGGGGAAAATTTCTGTATTAGTTTCCGATGGCAGAGTTAACTCCCTGGACACTCTCCTTATATGTCCAGTTAACTCCCTGGAACACTCTCCTTATATGTCCAGCTAACTCCCTGGAACACTCTCCTTACTTGTCCAGTTAACTCCCTGGAACACTCTCCTTACTTGTCCAGTTAACTCCCTGGATCACTCTCCTTACTTGTCCAGATAACTCCCTGGACACTCTCCTTACTTGTCCAGATAACTCCCTGGATCACTCTTCTTACTTGTCCAGTTAACTCCCTGGATCACTCTCCTTACTTGTCCAGTTAACTCCCTGGATCACTCTCCTTACTTGTACAGTTAACTCCCTGGATCACTCTCCTTACCTGTCCAGTTAACTCCCTGGATCACTCTCCTTACTTGTCCAGTTAACTCCCTGGATCACTCTCCTTACTTGTCCAGTTAACTCCCTGGATCACTCTCCTTACTTGTCCAGTTAACTACCTGGATCACTCTCCTTACTTGTCCAGTTAACTCCCTGGATCACTCTCCTTACTTGTCCAGTAAACTCCCTGGATCACTCTCCTTACTTGTCCAGTTAATTCCCTGGAACACTCTCCTTACTTGTCCAGTTAACTCCCTGGATCACTCTCCTTACTTGTCCAGTTAACTCCCTGGATAACTCTCCTTACTTGTCCAGTTAACTCCCTGGATCACTCTCCTTACTTGCTCAGTTAACTCCCTGGATCGCTCTCCATATTTGTCTAGTTAACTCCCTGGATCACTCTCCTTACTTGCTCAGTTAACTCCCTGGATCACTCTCCTTACTTGTCCAGTTAACTCCCTGGATCACTCTCCTTACTTGTCCAGTTAACTCCCTGGATCACTCTCCTTACTTGTCCAGTTAACTCCCTGGATCACTCTCCTTACTTGTCCAGTTAACTCCCTGGATCACTCTCCTTACTTGTCCAGTTAACTCCCTGGATCACTCTCCTTACTTGTCCAGTTAACTCCCTGGATCACTCTCCTTACTTGTCCAGTTAACTCCCTGGATCACTCTCCTTACTTGTCCAGTTAACTCCCTGGATCACTCTTCTTACTTGTCCAGTTAACTCCCTGGATCACTCTCCTTACTTGTCCAGTTAACTCCCTGGATCACTCTCCTTACTTGTCCAGTTAACTCCCTGGATCACTCTCCTTACTTGTCCAGTTAACTCCCTGGATCACTCTCCTTACTTGTCCAGTTAACTCCCTGGATCACTCTCCTTACTTGTCCAGTTAACTCCATGGATCACTCTCCTTACTTGTCCAGTTAACTCCCTGGATCACTCTCCTTACTTGTCCAGTTAACTCCCTGGATCACTCTCCTTACTTGTCCAGTTAACTCCCTGGATCACTCTCCTTACTTGTCCAGTTAACTCCCTGGATCACTCTCCTTACTTGTCCAGTTAACTCCCTGGATCACTCTCCTTACTTGTCCAGTTAACTCCATGGATCACTCTCCTTACTTGTCCAGTTAACTCCCTGGAACACTCTACTTACTTGTCCAGTTAACTCCCTGGATCACTCTCCTTACTTGTCCAGTTAACTCCCTGGATCACTCTCCTTACTTGTCCAGTTAACTCCATGGAACACTCTACTTACTTGTCCAGTTAACTCCCTGGATCACTCTCCTTACTTGTCCAGTTAACTCCCTGGATCACTCTCCTTACTTGTACAGTTAACTCCCTGGATCACTCTCCTTACCTGTCCAGTTAACTCCCTGGATCACTCTCCTTACTTGTCCAGTTAACTCCCTGGATCACTCTCCTTACTTGTCCAGTTAACTCCCTGGATCACTCTCCTTACTTGTCCAGTTAACTACCTGGATCACTCTCCTTACTTGTCCAGTTAACTCCCTGGATCACTCTCCTTACTTGTCCAGTAAACTCCCTGGATCACTCTCCTTACTTGTCCAGTTAACTCCCTGGATCACTCTCCTTACTTGTCCAGTTAACTCCCTGGATCACTCTCCTTACTTGTCCAGTTAACTCCCTGGATCACTCTCCTTACTTGTCCAGTAAACTCCCTGGATCACTCTCCTTACTTGTCCAGTTAACTCCCTGGATCACTCTCCTTACTTGTCCAGTTAACTCCCTGGATCACTCTCCTTACTTGTCCAGTTAACTCCCTGGATCACTCTCCTTACTTGTCCAGTTAACTCCCTGGATCACTCTCCTTACTTGTCCAGTTAACTCCCTGGATCACTCTCCTTACTTGTCCAGTTAACTCCCTGGATCACTCTCCTTACTTGTCCAGTTAACTCCCTGGATCACTCTCCTTACTTGTCCAGTTAACTCCCTGGATCACTCTCCTTACTTGTCCAGTTAACTCCCTGGATCACTCTCCTTACTTGTCCAGTTAACTCCCTGGATCACTCTCCTTACTTGTCCAGTTAACTCCCTGGATCACTCTCCTTACTTGCCCTGTTAACTCCCTGGATCACTCTCCTTACTTGCCCAGTTAACTCCCTGGATCACTCTCCTTACTTGTCCGTTAACTCCATGGATCACTCTCCTTACTTGCCCTGTTAACTCCCTGGATCACTCTCCTTACTTGCCCAGTTAACTCCCTGGATCACTCTCCTTACTTGTCCAGTTAACTCCCTGGATCACTCTCCTTACTTGTCCAGTTAACTCCCTGGATCACTCTCCTTACTTGTCCAGTTAACTCCCTGGATCACTCTCCTTACTTGTCCAGTTAACTCCCTGGAACACTCTACTTACTTGTCCAGTTAACTCCCTGGATCACTCTCCTTACTTGTCCAGTTAACTCCCTGGATCACTCTCCTTACTTGTCCAGTTAACTCCCTGGAACACTCTACTTACTTGTCCAGTTAACTCCCTGGATCACTCTCCTTACTTGTCCAGTTAACTCCCTGGAACACTCTCCTTACTTGTCCAGTTAACTCCCTGGAACATTCTCCTTACTTGTCCAGTTAACTCCCTGGAACACTCTCCTTACTTGTCCAGTTAACTCCCTGGAACACTCTCCTTACTTGTCCAGTTAACTCCCTGGAACACTCTCCTTACTTGTCCAGTTAACTCCCTCGAACACTCTACTTACTTGTCCAGTTAACTCCCTGGACACTCTCCTTACTTGTCCAGTTAACTCCCTGGATCACTCTCCTTACTTGTCCAGTTAACTCCCTGGATCACTCTCCTTACTTGTCCAGTTAACTCCCTGGATCACTCTCCTTACTTGTCCAGTTAACTCCCTGGAACACTCTCCTTACTTGCCCAGTTAACTCCCTGGAACACTCTCCTTACTTGTCCAGTTAACTCCCTGGAACACTCTCTTTACTTGTCCAGTTAACTCCCTGGAACACTCTCCTTACTTGTCCAGTTAACTCCCTGGAACACTCTCCTTACTTGTCCAGTTAACTCCCTGGAACACTCTACTTACTTGTCCAGTTAACTCCCTGGATCACTCTCCTTACTTGTCCAGTTAACTCCCTGGAACACTCTCCTTACTTGTCCAGTTAACTCCCTGGAACACTCTCCTTACTTGTCCAGTTAACTCCCTGGAACACTCTACTTACTTGCCCAGTTAACTCCCTAGAACACTCTCCTTACTTGTCCAGTTAACTCCCTGGAACACTCTACTTACTTGTCCAGTTAACTCCCTGGATCACTCTCCTTACTTGTAAAGTTAACTCCCTGGAAAACTCTCCTTACTTGTCCAGTTAACTCCCTGGAACACTCTCCTTACTTGTCCACTTAACTCCCTGGATCACTCTACTTACTTGTCCAGTTAACTCCCTGGATCACTCTCCTTACTTGTCCAGTTAACTCCCTGGAACACTCTCCTTACTTGTCCAGTTAACTCCCTGGAACACTCTCCTTACTTCTCCACTTAACTCCCTGGATCACTCTACTTACTTGTCCAGTTAACTCCCTGGATCACTCTCCTTACTTGTCCAGTTAACTCCCTGGAACACTCTCCTTACTTGCCCAGTTAACTCCCTGGAACACTCTCCTTACTTGCCCAGTTAACTCCCTGGAACACTCTCCTTACTTGCCCAGTTAACTCCCTGGAAAACTCTCCTTACTTGCCCAGTTAACTCCCAGGATCACTCTCCTTACTTGTCCAGTTAACTCCCTGGATCACTCTCCTTACTTGTCCAGTTAACTCCCTGGAACACTCTCCTTACTTGTCCAGTTAACTCCCTGGAACACTCTCCTTACTTGTCAAGTTAACTCCCTGGACACTCTCCTTACTTGTCCAGTTAACTCCCTGGAACACTCTCCTTACTTGTCCAGTTAACTCCCTGGATCACTCTCCTTACTTGTCCAGTTAACTCCCTGGACACTCTCCTTACTTGTCCAGTTAACTCCCTGGACACTCTCCTTACTTGTCCAGTTAACTCCCTGGATCACTCTCCTTACATGTCCAGTTAACTCCCTGGACACTCTCCTTACTTGTCCAGTTAACTCCCTGCATCACTCTCCTTACTTGTCCAGTTAACTCCCTGGACACTCTCCTTACTTGTCCAGTTAACTCCCTGGATCACTCTCCTTACCTGTCCAGTTAACTCCCTGGACACTCTCCTTACTTATCCAGTTAACTCCCTGGATCACTCTCCTTACTTGTCCAGTTAACTCCCTGCATCACTCTCCTTATTTGTCCAGTTAACTCCATGGATCACTCTCCTTATTTGTCCAGTTAACTCCCTGGATCACTCTCCTTACTTGTCCAGTTAACTCCCTGGATCACTCTCATTACTTGTCCAGTTAACTCCCTGGATCACTCTCCTTACTTGTCCAGTTAACTCCCTAGATCACTCTCCTTACTTGTCCAGTTAACTCCCTGGATCACTCTCCTTACTTGTCCAGTTAACTCCCTGCATCACTCTCCTTACTTGTCCAGTTAACTCCCTGTATCACTCTCCTTACTTGTCCAGTTAACTCCCTGGATCACTCTCCTTATTTGTCCAGTTAACTCCCTGGATCACTCTCCTTATTTGTCCAGTTAACTCCCTGGATCACTCTCCTTACTTGTCCAGTTAACTCCCTGGATCACTCTCCTTACTTGTCCAGTTAACTCCCTGGATCACTCTCCTTACTTGTCCAGTTAACTCCCTGGATCACTCTCATTACTTGTCCAGTTAACTCCCTGGATCACTCTCCTTACTTGTCCAGTTAACTCCCTGCATCACTCTCCTTACATGTCCAGTTAACTCCCTGGATCACTCTCCTTACTTGCTCAGTTAACTCCCTGGATCACTCTCCTTACTTGTCCAGTTAACTCATTGGATCACTCTCCTTACTTGTCAAGTTAACTCTCTGGATAACTCTCCTTACTTGTCTATTTAACTCCCTGGATCACTATCCTTACTTGTCCAGTTAACTCCCTGGATCACTCTCCTTACTTGCACAGTTAACTCCCTGGATCACTCTCCTTACTTGCTCAGTTAACTCCCTGTATCACTCTCCATACTTGTCCAGTTAACTCCCTGCATCACTCTCCTTACATGTCCAGTTAACTCCCTGGATCACTCTCCTTACTTGCTCAGTTAACTCCCTGGATCACTCTCCTTACTTGTCCAGTTAACTCCCTGGATCACTCTCCTTAGTTGTCCAGTTAACTCCCTGGATCACTCTCCTTACTTGTCCAGTTAACTCCCTGGATCACTCTCCTTACTTGTCCAGTTAACTCCCTGGATCACTCTCCTTACTTGTCCAGTTAACTCCCTGGATCACTCTCCTTACTTGTCCAGTTAACTCCCTGGATCACTCTCCTTACTTGTCCAGTTAACTCCCTGGATCACTCTCCTTACTTGTCCAGTTAACTCCCTGGATCACTCTCCTTACTTGTCCAGTTAACTCCCTGTAACACTCTCCTTACTTGTCCAGTTAACTCCCTGGATCACTCTCCTTACTTGTCCAGTTAACTCCCTGTATCACTCTCCATATTTGTCCAGTTAACTCCCTGGATTACTCTAGTTAACTCCCTGGATCACTCTACTTATTTGTTCAGTTAACTCCCTGGATTACTCTCCTTAACTCCCTGGATCACTCTCCTTATTTGTCCAGTTAACTCCCTGGATTACTCTCCTTAACTCCCTGGATCACTCTACTTATTTGTCCAGATAACTCCCTGGATCACTCTCCTTACTTGTCCAGTTAACTCCCTGGATTACTCTCCTTAACTACCTGGATCACTCTACTTATTTGTCCAGTTAACTCCCTGGATTACTCTCCTTAACTCCCTGGATCATTCTCCTTATTTGTCCAGTTAACTCCATGGATTACTTTCCTTAACTCCCTGGATCACTCTACTTATTTGTCCAGTTAACTCCCTGGATCACTCTCCTTACTTGTCCAGTTAACTCCCTGGATCACTCTCCTTATTTGTCCAGTTTACTAACTGGATAACTTTCCTTACTTGCCCAGTTAACTCCCTGGATCACTCTCCTTATTTGTCCAGTTAACTCCCTGGATCACTCTACTTATTTGTCAAGTTAACTCCCTGGATTACTCTCCTTAACTCCCTGGATCACTCTCCTAATTTGTCCAGTTAACTCCCTGGATTACTCTCCTTAACTACCTGGATCACTCTACTTATTTGTCCAGTTAACTCCCTGGATCACTCTCCTTACTTGTCCAGTTAACTCCCTGGATCACTCTCCTTATTTGTCCAGTTAACTCCCTGGATTACTCTCCTTACTTGTCCAGTTAACTACCTGGATCACTCTCCTTACTTGTCCAGTTAACTCCCTGGAACACTCTCCTTACTTGTCCAGTTAACTCCCTGGATCACTCTCCTTACTTGTCTAGTTAACTCCCTGGATCACTCTCCTTACTTGTCCAGTTAACTCCCTGGATCACTCTCCTTACTTGTCCAGTTAACTCCCTGGATCACTTTCCTTACTTGTCCAGTTAACTCCCTGGAACACTCTCCTCACTTGTCCAGTTAACTCCCTGGATCACTTTCCTTACTAGTCCAGTTAACTCCCTGGAACACTCTCCTTACTTCTCCTGTAAACTCCCTGGATCACTATCCTTACTTGTCCAGTTAACTCCCTGGATCACTTTCCTTGCTTGTCCAGTTAACTCCCTGGATCACTCTCCTTACTTGTCCAGTTAACTCCCTGGATCACTCTCCTTACTTGTCCAGTTAACTCCCTGGATCACTCTCCTTACTTGTCCAGTTAACTCCCTGGATCACTCTCCTTACTTGTCCAGTTAACTCCCTGGAACACTCTCCTTACTTGTCCAGATAACTCCCTGGATCACTTTAATTACTTGTCCACTTAACTCCCTGGAACACTCTCCTTACTTGTCCAGTTAACTCCCTGGATCACTCTCCTAACTTGTCCAGTTAACTCCCTATCACTCTCCTTACTTGTCCAGTTAACTCCCTGGATCACTCTCCTTACTTGTCCAGTTAACTCCCTGGATCACTCTCCTTACTTGTCCAGTTAACTCCCTGGATCACTCTCCTTACTTATCCAGTTAACTCCCTGGATCACTCTCCTTACTTGTCCAGTTAACTCCCTGGATCACTCTCCTTACTTGTCCAGTTAACTCCCTGGATCACTCTCCTTACTTGTCCAGTTAACTCCCTGGAACACTCTCCTTACTTGTCCAGTTAACTCCACGGATCACTTTCCTTACTTGCCCAGTTAACTCCCTGGATCACTCTCCTTACTTGTCCAGTTAACTCCCTGGATCACTCTCCTTAATTGTCCAGTTACCTCCCTGGATCACTCTCCTTACTTGTCCAGCTACCTCCCTGGATCACTCTCCTTACTTGTCCAGTTAACTCCCTGGATCACTCTCCTTAATTGTCCAGTTACATCCCTGGAACACTCTCCTTACTTGTCCAGTTAACTCCCTGGAACACTCTCCTTACTTGTCCAGTTAACTCCCTGGATCACTCTCCTTACTTGTCCAGTTAACTCCCTGGATCACTCTCCTTACTTGTCCAGTTAACTCTCTGGATCACTCTCCTTAATTGTCCAGTTACCTCCCTGGATCACTCTTCTTACTTGTCCAGCTACCTCCCTGGATCACTCTCCTTACTTGTCCAGTTAACTCCCTGGATCACTCTCCCTACTTGTCCAGTTAACACCCTGGATTACTCTCCTTACTTGTCCAGTTACCTCCCTGGATCTCTCTCCTTACTTGTCCAGTTAACTCTCTGGATCACTCTCCTTACTTGTCCAGTTAACTCCCTGGATCACTCTCCTTACTTGTCCAGTTACCTCCCTGGATCACTCTCCTTACTTGTACAGTTATGTCCCTGGATCACTCTCCTTACTTGTACAGCTAACTCCCTGGATCACTCTCCTTACTTGTCCAGTTAACTCCCTGGATTACTCTCCTTTCTTGTCCAGTTAACTCCCTGGATCACTCTCCTTACCTGTCCAGTTAACTCCCTGGATCACTCTCCTTACTTGTCCAGTTAACTCCCTGGATTACTCTCCTTACTTGTCCAGTTAACTCCCTGGATCACTCTCCTTACCTGTCCAGTTAACTCCCTGGATCACTCTCCATTCTTGTCCAGTTAACTCCTTGGATCACTCTCCTTACTTGTCCAGGTAACTCCCTGGATCACCCTCCTTACTTGTCCAGTTAACTCCCTGGAATACTCTCCTTTCTTGTCCAGTTAACTCCCTGGATTACTCTCCTTACTTGTCCAGATAAATCCCTGGATCACTCTCCTTACTTGTCCAGTTAACTCCCTGGATTACTCTCCTTACTTGTCCAGTTAACTTCCTGGATCACTCTCCTTACCTGTCCAGTCAACTCCCTGGATCACTCTCCATACTTGTCCAGTTAACTCCCTGGATCACTCCCCTTACTTGTCCAGTTAACTCCCTGGATCACTCTCCTTACTTGTCCAGTTAACTCCCTGGATTACTCTCCTTACTTGTCCAGTTAACTCCCTGGATTACTCTCCTTACTTGTCCAGATAACTCCCTGGATCAATCTCCTTACTTGTCCAGTTAACTCCCTGGATTACTCTCCTTACTTGTCCAGTTAACTCTCTGGATTACTCTCCTTACCTGTCCAGTTAACTCCCTGGATCACTCTCCATACTTGTCCAGTTAACTCCCTGGACCACTATCCTTACTTGTCCAGTTAACTCCCTGGATCACTCTCGTTACTTGTCCAGATAACTCCCTGGATCTCTCTCCTTACTTGTCCAGTTAACTCCCTGGATCTCTCTCCTTACTTGTCCAGTTAACTCCCTGGATCACTCTTCTTACTTGCTCAGTTAACTCCCTGGATCACTCTCCTTATTTGTCCAGTTAACTCCCTGGATCACTCTTCTTACTCGTCCAGTTAACTCCCTGGATCACTCTCCTTACTTGTCCAGTTAACTCCCTGGATCACTCTCCTTACTTGTCCAGTTAACTCCCTGGATCACTCTTCTTACTTGCTCAGTTAACTCCCTGGATTACTCTCCTTACTTGTCCAGTTAACTCCCTGGATCACTCTTCTTACTTGCTCATTTAACTCCCTGGATCACTTTCCTTACTTGCTCAGTTAACTCCCTGGATCACTCTCCTTACTTCCTCAGTTAACTCACTGGTTCACTCTCCTAACTTGCCCAGTTAACTCCCTGTATCGCTTTCCTTACTTGTCCAGTTAACTAAATAGTTCACCCTCCATACCTGTCCAGTTAACTCCCTAGATCACCCTCCATACTTGCCCAGTTAACTCCCTAGATCGCCCTCCATACTTATCCAGTTAACTCCCTGGATCACTCTCCTTACTTGTCCAGTTAACTCCTTGGATCACTCTTCTTACTTGCTCAGTTACCTCCCTGCATCACTCTCCTTATTTGTCCAGTTAATTCCCTGGATCACTCTTCTTACTCGTCCAGTTAACTCCCTGGATCACTCTCCTTACTTGTACAGTTAACTCCGTGGATCACTCTCCTTACTTGTCCAGTTAACTCCCTGGATCACTTTCCTTACTTGCTCAGTTAACTCCCTGGATCACTCTCCTTACATCATCAGTTAACTCACTGGATCACTCTCCTTACTTGTCCAGTTAACTCCCTGGATCACTATTCTTACTTGCTCAGTTAACTCCCTGGATCACTCTCCTTACTTGTCCAGTTAACTCCCTGGATCACTCTTCTTACTCTTCCAGTTAACTCCCTGGATCACTCTCCTTACTTGTCCAGTTAACTCCCTCGATCACTCTCCTTACTTGCTCATTTAACTCCCTGGATCACTTTTCTTTCTTGCTCAGTTAACTCCCTGGATCACTCTCCTTACTTCATCAGTTAACTCCCTGCATCGCTTTCCTTACTTGTCCAGTTAACTACCTAGATCACCCTCCATACCTGTCCAGTTAACTCCCTAGATCACCCTCCATACTTGCCCAGTTAACTCCCTAGATCGCCCTCCATACTTATCCAGTTAACTCCCTGGATCACCCACCTTACTTGCTCAGATAACTCCCTGGATCACCCTCCATAGTTGTCCAGTTAACTCCCTAGATCACCCTCCATACTTGCCCAGTTAACTCCCTAGATCGCCCCCCATACTTATCCGGTTAACTCCCTGGATCACCCACCTTACTTGCTCAGTTAACTCCCTAGATCACCCTCCATAGTTGTCCAGTTAACTCCCTGGATCAATCTCCTTACTTGTCCAGTTAACTCCCAGGATCACTCTCCTTACTTGTCCAGATAACTCCCTGGTTAACTCTCCTTACTTGTCCAGTTAACTCCGTGGATCACTCTCCTTACTTGTCCAGTTAACTCCCTGGATCACTCTCCTTATTTGTCCAGTTAACTCCCTGGATCACTTTCCATATTTGTCCAGTTAACTCCCTGGAACACTCTCCTTATTTGTCCAGTTAACTCCCTGGAACACTCTCCTTATTTGTCCAGTTAACTCCCTGGAACACTCTCCTTATTTGTCCAGTTAACTCCCTGGATCACTCTCCTTACTTGTCCAGATTACTTCCTGGATCACTCTTCTTACTTGTCCAGTTAACTCCCTAGATCACTCTTCTTACTTGTCCAGTTAACTCCCTGGATAACTCTCCTTAGTTGTCCAGTTAACTCCCTGGATCACTCTCCTTACTTGTCCATTTAACTCTCTGGATCACTCTCCTTACTTGCCAAGTTAACTCCCTGGATCACTCTCCTTACTTGCCCAGTTAACTCCCTGGATCACTCTTCTTAGTTGCTCAGTTAACTCCCTGGATCACTCACCTTACTTGCTCAGTTAACTCCCTGGATCACTCTCCTTACTTCCTCTGTTAAATCCCTGGATCGCTTTCCTTACTTGTCCAGTTAACTCCCTAGATCACCCTCTATACTTGCCAAGTTAACTCCCTAGATCGTTCTCAATACTTACCCAGTTAACTCCCTGGATCACCCTCCTTACTTGCCCAGTTAACCCCCTGGATCCCTTTCCTTACTTGCTCAGTTAACTCCCTGGATCAATCTTCTTACTTGTCCAGTTAACTCCCTGGATCACTCTCCTTACTTGCCCAGTTAACTCCCTAGATCACTCTCTTTACATGTTTAGTTAACTCCCTGGATCACTCTCCTTACTTGCCCTGTTAACTCCTGGATCGCTCTCATTACTTGCCCAGTTAACTCCCTGGATCACTCTCCTTACTTGCCCAGTTAACTCCCTGGATCACTCTCCATACTTGTCCAGTTAACTCCCTGGATCACTCTCCTTACTTGTCAGTTAACTCCATGGATCACTCTCCTTACTTGCCCTGTTAACTCCCTGGATCACTCTCATTACTTGCCCAGTTAACTCCCTGGATCACTCTCCTTAAATGCCCAGTTTACTCCCTGGATCACTCTCCTTACTTGCCCAGTTATCTCCCTGGATCACTCCCCATACTTGTCCAGTTAACTACCTGGATCACCCTCCATACTTGTGCAGTTAACTCCTTGGATCGCTCTCCTTACTTGTCCAGTTAACTCCCTGGATCACTATCCTTATTTGCCCAATTAACTCCCTGGATCACTCTCATTACTCGTCAAGTTAACTCACTGGATCACTCTCCTTACTCGTCATGTTAACTCCCTGGATCAGTCTCCTTACTTTCCCAGTTAACTCCCTGGATCACTCTTCTTACTTGCACAGTTAACTCTCTGGATCACTCTCCTTACTACTCAAGTTAACTCCCTGGATCACTCTCTTTACTTGTCCAGTTAACTCCCTGGATCGCCCTCCATACTTGTCCAGTTAACTCCCTGGATCATGCTCCTTACTCGTCCAGTTAACTCCGTGGATCACTCTCCTTACTTGCCCAGTTAACTCCCTGGATCACTCTCCTTACTTGCCCAGTTAACTCCCTGGATCACTCTCCTTACTTGTCCAGTTAACTCTCTGGATCACTCTCCTTACTTGTCCAGTTAACTCCTTGGATCACTCTCCTTTCACGTTCAGTTAACTCTCTGGATCACTCTCCTTACTTGCCCAGTTAACTCCCTAGATCACTCTCCTTACTTGCCCAGTTAACTCCCGGGATCACTCTCCTTACTTGCCCAGTTATCTCCCTAGATCACCCTCCATTCTTGTCCAGGTAACTCCCTGGATCACTCTCCATACTTGTCCAGTTAACTCCCTAGATCACCCCCCATACTTGTAAAGTTAACTCCCTGGATCACCCTCCTTACTTGTTCAGTTAACTCCCTAGATCACCCTTTATAATTGTCCAGTTAACTCCCTGGATTACTCTCCTTACTTGCCCAGTTAACTCCCTGGATCACTCTCCTTACTTGTCCAGTTAACTCCTTAGATCACCCTCCATATTTGTCCAGTTAACTCCCTGGATCACCCTCCATACTTATCCAGTTAACTCCCTAGATCACCCTCCATACTTGTCCAGTTAACTCCCTGGATCACTCTCCTTCTCGCCCAGTTAACTCCCTGGATCACTCTCCTTACTTGCCCAGTTAACTCCCTAGATCACCCTCCATACTTGTCCAGTTAACTCCCTAGATCACCCTCAATACTTGTCCAGTTAACTCCCTGGATCACTCTCCATTCTTGTCCAGTTAACTCCCTGGATCACTCTCCTTACTTGTCCAGTTAACTTCCTGGATCACTCTCCTTACTTGCCCAGTTAACTCCCTGGATCACTCTCCTTACTTGTCCAGTTAACTCCCTGGATCACTCTCCTTACTTGCCCAGTTAACTCCCTGGATCACCCTCTATACTTGTCCAGTTAACTCCCTGGATCACCCTCCATACTTTTCCAGTTAACTCCCTGGATCACTCTCCATTCTTGCCCAGTTAACTCCCTAGATCACTCTCCATACTTGTCCAGTTAACTCCCTGGATCACCCTCCATACTTGTCCAGTTAACTCCCTAGATCACCCTGCATACTTTTCCAGTTAACTCCCTGGATCACTCTCCATACTTGCCCCGTTAACTCCCTAGATCACCCTCCATACTTGTTCAGTTAACTCTTTGGATCACCTTCCATACTTGTCCAGTTAACTCCGTAGATCACCCTCCATACTTGTCCAGTTAACTCCCTGGATCACTCTCCATACTTGCCCAGTTAACTCCCTAGATCACCCTCCATACTTGTCCAGTTAACTCCCTAGATCACCCTCCATACTTGTCCAGTTAACTCCCTGGATCACTCTCCTTACTTTCCCAGTTAACTCCCTGGAACACCCTCGTTACTTGTCCAGTTAACTCCCTAGATCACCCTCCATACTTGTCCAGTTAACTCCCTGGATCACTCTCCTTACTTTCCCAGTTAACTCCCTGGAACACTCTCCTTACTTGTCCAGTTAACTCCCTAGATCACCCTCCATACTTGTCCAGTTAACTCCCTGGATCACCCTCCATACTTGCCCAGTTAACTTCCTAGATCACCCTCCATACTTGTCCAGTTAACTCCCTGGATCACTCTCCTTACTTTCCCAGTTAACTCCCTGGAACACTCTCCTTACTTGTCCAGTTAACTCCCTAGATCACCCTCCATGCTTGTCCAGTTAACTCCCTGGACCACCCTCCATACTTGCCCAGTTAACTTCCTAGATCACCCTCCATACTTGTCCAGTTAACTCCGTGGATCACTTTCCTTCCTTGCCCAGTTAACTTCCTGGATCACTTTCCTTACTTGCCCAGTTAACTCCCTAGATCATCCTCCATACTTGTCCAGTTAACTCCCTGGATCACCCTCCATACTTGCCCAGTTAACTTCCTAGATAACCCTCAATACTTGTCCAGTTAACTCCCTGGATCACTCTCCTTACTTTTCCAGTTAACTCCCTGGAACACTCTCCTTACTTGTCCAGTTAACTCCCTAGATCACCCTCCATACTTGTCCAGTTAACTCCCTGGATCACCCTCCATACTAGCCCAGTTAACTTCCTAGATCACCCTCCATACTTGTCCAGTTAACTCCCTGGATCACTTTCCTTCCTTGCCCAGTTAACTTCCTGGATCACTCTCCTTACTTGCCCAGTTAACTCCCTAGATCATCCTCCATACTTGTCCAGTTAACTCCCTGGATCACTCTCCTTACTTGCCCAGTTAACTCCCTAGATCACCCACCATACTTGTCCAGTTAACTCCCTGGATCACTTTCCATACTTGCCCAGTTAACTCCCTAGATCACCTTCCATACTTGTCCAGTTAACTCCTTGGATCACCCTCCATACTTGTCCAGTTAACTCCCTAGATCACCCTCTATACTTGTCCAGTTAACTCCGTAGATCACCCTCTATACTTGTCCAGTTACCTCCCTGGATCACCCTCCATACTTGTCCAGTTACCTCCCTGGATCACTCTCCATACTTGTCCCGTTAACTCCCTGGATCACTCTCCTTACTTGCCAAGTTAACTCCCTGGATCACTCTCCTTACTTGTCCAGTTTACTTCCTGGATCACTCTCCTTACTTGACCAGTTAACTCCCTGGATCACCCTCCATACTTGTCCAGTTAACTCCCTGGATCACTCTTCATACTTACCCATTTAACTCCCTAGATTACCCTCCATACTTGTCCAGTTAACTCCCTAGATCACCCTCCATACTTGTCCAGTTAACTCCCTGGATCACTCTCCATACTTGTCCAGTTAACTCCTTAGATCACCATCCATACTTGTCCAGTTAACTTCCAGGATCACTCTCCATATTTGCCAAGTTAACTCCCAAGATCACCCTCCATACTTGTTCAGTTAACTCCCTGGATCACCCTCCATACTTGTCCAGTTAACTCCATGGATCACTCTTCTTACTTGCCCAGTGAACTCCGCGGACCACTCTCCATACTTATAAACAACAGATGACAGTGTTGCGGTGCAATCGACTGTCACAATGACAGACAGCTTGCTAATTATAACGTGATGATTCCTAGAACTGTCCCTGAGGCAGGTGTGTGCTTCTCACCTGTACGGTGTTGTGATAAGTGTCAGGTGCGAGTTACCACTGTGGCTCCTGCCACAGGTGAGCCAGACTCATATCAAACTGAGTAAGGATGTTCGTAGTGGTCAGGAAATCATGATAAAGTATTATAGGATTTTTATGCCCAAGAACTAATTGATCTCTTATTTAAATTTCTCTTGTTCTGCCTCTTACAACTGGCCTTGGCTGGCCGGATGCAAACATCCATTCCCTTTCCTATGCAAGGAATGTAACAACATCCTTCCATAACATCCTTTTTGTTCACCTCCTCTGGCGGCTTGGTGAGGTAATGTTACTGTGGTAAGGTGAAAAATAGTAATGACCAATGTTATGTTGAGTAAGGGAATCATCACTCGTGTATATAATGTATGTGGAGAAGGTGGACTTCGTGGAGGCTAGTGTGTCCGATGTGTCCAGTAGTTGTGGCTCGTTTCCATCTTAGGAAACAACTAGCGATTCACAGGAGAGAGATATATATCATAATCTACACCTGGAAGATCCTGAAGGGACTGGTTCCTTATCTGCTCAGAGAAATTACTCCTTAAGAAAAGAAAAGGCTTGGTAAGCGATGTAACATACCCTTAGTGAAAAGTAGGGGCGCCACTGGTACACTAAGAGAAAACACAATGAGTGTCTGGGGCCCAAGACTGTTCAACAGCCTCCCACCAGCCGTAAGCGGAATTACCAATAGACCTCTGGTTGTCTTCAAAAGGGAACTGGACTGTACCTAAAGTCAGTGCCGGACCGGCCGGGCGTTCGTTGGACTTCGTGCGACCAGCAGTAACAGCCTGGTTGATCAGGCCCTGATCCACCGGGAGGCCTGGTCATGGTCCGGGCCGCGGGGGCGTTGATCCCCGGAATGCATTCCAGGTAGACTCCAGGTAGACTCCAAGTAGACTCCAGGTAGACAGGTATTGCCATTTGCTTCCTCAATCCATCCTCACAAATTATGTGTGGATTTCTCGCTTACGCTTTGTTGTAAATTTCTGTCAATCATCATTTATTAATTATAAGATACCACAATGCTAATAAATTATTATAAAATAAAGGCGATAAAAGGTTCTGAAATGCGAACAAAAAATCGGGACCCACCGAAAGCACTTAAAAAATCTATATCGGATAATAACTCTTACAAGACTTCGTCTTCACTGTCGTCTAAGTTGACGAACCAGAGCAGATAATGGCACTGTATGTGGTAGAAAGACCTTCCAAGTAGCTGTTTATTTGTGGAATACAGGTTTATTAAAGCATAACACATCTCTCCAAAATAGCAGCTTAGCCTTATGGTGGCCTGGTGGTTAACACTCTCGCTTCACACGGCGAGGGCCTGGGTTCGATTCCCAGCCAGAGTAGAAACATTGGACGTGTTTCTTTCCACCTGTTGTCTATGTTCCCCATCAGTAAAATGGGTACCTGGGTGTTAGTCGACAGGTGTGGGTCGCATCCTGGGACACTGACCTAAGGAGGCCTGGTCACAGACCGGGCCGCGGGGGCGTTGACCCCCGGAACTCTCTCCAGGTAAACTCCAGGTATGTATACTGAACTAATGTGTTACGTTGCTATATTGTTCTGCTGGCAGAGTCTTGTGTCTCTCGCCTCGGTTGAGAAATGGCCGTTGAAGTGATCTAAATTGTTATACAGACAGTGTATATATTGTAATTTATGGCAAGACACTACATGTGACCTGCCTCGTGTAGTTCTTATATAAGACACAAGTGACCTGCCTCGTGTAGTTCTTACATAAGACACAAGTGACCTGCCTGGTGTAGTTCTTACATAAGACACAAGTGACCTGCCTGGTGTAGTTCTTATATAAGACACAAGTGACCTGCCTCGTGAAGTTCTTATATAAGACACAAGTGACCTGCCTGGTGTAGTTCTTACATAAGACACAAGTGACCTGCCTGGTGTAGTTCTTATATAAGACACAAGTGACCTGCCTCGTGTAGTTCTTATATAAGACACAAGTGACCTGCCTCGTGTAGTTCTTACATAAGACACAAGTGACCTGCCTGGTGTAGTTCTTACATAAGACACAAGTGACCTGCCTCGTGTAGTTCTTACATAAGACACAAGTGACCTGCCTCGTGTAGTTCTTATATAAGACACAAGTGACCTGCCTGGTGTAGTTCTTACATAAGACACAAGTGACCTGCCTGGTGTAGTTCTTACATAAGACACAAGTGACCTGCCTGGTGTAGTTCTTACATAAGACACAAGTGACCTGCCTCGTGTAGTTCTTACATAAGACACAAGTGACCTGCCTCGTGTAGTTCTTACATAAGACACAAGTGACCTGCCTCGTGTAGTTCTTATATAAGACACAAGTGACCTGCCTCGTGTAGTTCTTATATAAGACACAAGTGACCTGCCTCGTGAAGTTCTTATATAAGACACAAGTGACCTGCCTCGTGTAGTTCTTATATAAGACACAAGTGACCTGCCTCGTGTAGTTCTTATATAAGACACAAGTGACCTGCCTCGTTTAGTTCTTACACAAGTGACCTGCCTCGTGTAGTTCTTACATAAGACACAAGTGACCTGCCTCGTGTAGTTCTTATATAAGACACAAGTGACCTGCCTCGTGTAGTTCTTACATAAGACACAAGTGACCTGCCTCGTGTAGTTCTTATATAAGACACAAGTGACCTGCCTCGTGTAGTTCTTACATAAGACACAAGTGACCTGCCTCGTGTAGTTCTTACATAAGACACAAGTGACCTGCCTCGTGTAGTTCTTACATAAGACACAAGTGACCTGCCTCGTGACCTGCCTCGTGTAGTTCTTACATAAGACACAAGTGACCTGCCTCGTGTTCTTACATAAGACACAAGTGACCTGCCTCGTGTTCTTACATAAGACACAAGTGACCTGCCTCGTGTTCTTACATAAGACACAAGTGACCTGCCTCGTGTTCTTACATAAGACACAAGTGACCTGCCTCGTGTAGTTCTTACATAAGACACAAGTGACCTGCCTCGTGTAGTTCTTACATAAGACACAAGTGACCTGCCTCGTGTAGTTCTTACATAAGACACAAGTGACCTGCCTTATTCTTATAAGACACAAGTGACCTGCCTCGTGTAGTTCTTACATAAGACACAAGTGACCTGCCTGGTGTAGTTCTTACATAAGACACAAGTGACCTGCCTCGTGTAGTTCTTACATAAGACACAAGTGACCTGCCTCGTGTAGTTCTTATATAAGACACAAGTGACCTGCCTCGTGTAGTTCTTATATAAGACACAAGTGACCTGCCTGGTGTAGTTCTTATATAAGACACAAGTGACCTGCCTCGTGTAGTTCTTATATAAGACACAAGTGACCTGCCTCGTGTAGTTCTTATATAAGACACAAGTGACCTGCCTCGTGTAGTTCTTATATAAGACACAAGTGACCTGCCTCGTGTAGTTCTTATATAAGACACAAGTGACCTGCCTTGTGTGTAGACACAAGTGACCTGCTTGTATTCTTACATAAGACACAAGTGACCTGCCTCGTGTAGTTCTTATATAAGACACAAGTGACCTGCCTCGTGTAGTTCTTATATAAGACACAAGTGACCTGCCTCGACACAAGTGACCTGCCTGGTGTAGTTCTTATATAAGACACAAGTGACCTGCCTGGTGTAGTTCTTATATAAGACACAAGTGACCTGCCTGGTGTAGTTCTTATATAAGACACAAGTGACCTGCCTGGTGTAGTTCTTACATAAGACACAAGTGACCTGCCTTCTTATATAAGACACAAGTGACCTGCCTGTGTAGTTCTTACATAAGACACAAGTGACCTGCCTCGTGTAGTTCTTACATAAGACACAAGTGACCTGCCTGACCTGCCTGACACAAGTGACCTGCCTCGTGTAGTTCTTACATAAGACACAAGTGACCTGCCTGGTGTAGTTCTTACATAAGACACAAGTGACCTGCCTCGTGTAGTTCTTACATAAGACACAAGTGACCTGCCTCGTGTAGTTCTTACATAAGACACAAGTGACCTGCCTGGTGTAGTTCTTACATAAGACACAAGTGACCTGCCTGGTGTAGTTCTTACATAAGACACAAGTGACCTGCCTCGTGTAGTTCTTACATAAGACACAAGTGACCTGCCTCGTGTAGTTCTTACATAAGACACAAGTGACCTGCCTGGTGTAGTTCTTACATAAGACACAAGTGACCTGGTGTAGTTCTTACATAAGACACAAGTGACCTGCCTCGTGTAGTTCTTACATAAGACACAAGTGACCTGCCTGGTGTAGTTCTTATATAAGACACAAGTGACCTGCCTCGTGTTCTTACATAAGACACAAGTGACCTGCCTGGTGTAGTTCTTAGTTCTTATAAGACACAAGTGACCTGCCTGGTGTAGTTCTTACATAAGACACAAGTGACCTGCCTCGTGTAGTTCTTACATAAGACACAAGTGACCTGCCTGGTGTAGTTCTTACATAAGACACAAGTGACCTGCCTGGTGTAGTTCTTACATAAGACACAAGTGACCTGCCTGGTGTAGTTCTTACATAAGACACAAGTGACCTGCCTGGTGTAGTTCTTACATAAGACACAAGTGACCTGCCTGGTGTAGTTCTTACATAAGACACAAGTGACCTGCCTGGTGTAGTTCTTACATAAGACACAAGTGACCTGCCTGGTGTAGTTCTTACATAAGACACAAGTGACCTGCCTGGTGTAGTTCTTACATAAGACACAAGTGACCTGCCTGGTGTAGTTCTTACATAAGACACAAGTGACCTGCCTGGTGTAGTTCTTACATAAGACACAAGTGACCTGCCTGGTGTAGTTCTTACATAAGACACAAGTGACCTGCCTGGTGTAGTTCTTACATAAGACACAAGTGACCTGCCTGGTGTAGTTCTTACATAAGACACAAGTGACCTGCCTGGTGTAGTTCTTACATAAGACACAAGTGACCTGCCTCGTGTAGTTCTTACATAAGACACAAGTGACCTGCCTGGTGTAGTTCTTACATAAGACACAAGTGACCTGCCTGGTGTAGTTCTTACATAAGACACAAGTGACCTGCCTGGTGTAGTTCTTACATAAGACACAAGTGACCTGCCTCGTGTAGTTCTTACATAAGACACAAGTGACCTGCCTGGTGTAGTTCTTACATAAGACACAAGTGACCTGCCTGGTGTAGTTCTCACTCCAGACACTGAACTTAGAACTGGTTCACAATCAATGAAGTTGTAGTGAGCAAAATGAACATGAGAATGCCTAATTTTTCAGTTGGATGCCTTCATACTGGGGAGATCTCTTCTTCCAAGGTACTAGAGCTTCCCTCCCACACGGCACCATTCGTAGGGTGCCGTTTGATCCCTTCAAAGTTTAGTCTTACTACGAATATAACTGAAAATAGTTACAACTGACATACTGTGACATACCTTCCTCTTGCCTGAACACTTCAGAAAGACTCCTTTAAGACTGACTGGCGAAACATCTTAAAATAACTTCGTCACTTCTTCCTGTATGTCTGAAACGTTTCGCCAGTAAAGATATCCAAGTGTTACACACGTTTTACTCATGAACATGTCGATATTGAACACCATTAATATCAAGAGGCAGACGTAACTCAAGATGACTCCATAGTTGCTTTGACGGAGGGACGCCACCACGACCAGGCAGTCACGCTCCACAATTTGCTGTGTGAGGCATTCTTGAGACCGGCATGAAAGGGTTTCTGTCCTTGGTTAGAAACCTATCGGAATGAAGACCTTGTCTTTCCGGAAGAAACACTTGTGGCTGTCAACAATCTCTGCGAATTAGTTTCACAATGGCTCACGAAATAATACGATTGCAAACACGAAACAGGTGAGGTATGATCCCATGGCAGGTGCGTAAGTCACTCGGCTTACGCACTGGCCTGGTGTTTTATGACCCACTTGCCATGGGTTCAAATCCCACTCGTTCTGTGGTCTGTTTCCCAATCTATATTTCATGAGGTGCTAGAGGACAAGTCATGTACACACAACTTGAAGGTATATGAGATCTGCCTCAATCACCTCAGGAAGAAAAAAAGAAACCTTTCGATATTGTCTGTAATATGGACATGGTCAGGATTTTGCTTGATCTGCTTCGGTTTCTTAACCTGCCAGTGACTACCGTAGCCCAGTTCTGACACACGTCTGTTAGCAATTCTTACAGACACCTCTGAGAGAAGATGTGAGTTCTTTTCTTTCAATTCTCCAGCAGTTATCTTAGGTGTATTCTCTAACTGCTTCTTTAACACAGTTAAGGTACGAGCAGATGTCTTCTCCGAGGGGCCAGGCCGAGGTTTGGCAGACGGTAACTCGACACTGCCACCAGCCTTGAAACACTGCACCCAATTCCTCACTGAACGTTCACACATACCAACATTCTCCACTGTTTCTTTCATCTGGTGCCCAGCTTTGTGAAGGTCTGTGATTTGAGCTATAGTTTCATGTGTTAAAGACTTCCTTTTACCCATAATCAAACATGTAACGCCCAAAACCAAAGGGAACACCGGACAAAAGATGGGGCAGATGAGAAACAAAAGTGCAACACTTTCTCTCACCACGGCAGCCACGTGAGCACTGAGGAGCCACTGTGGAGTGTGGCGGCAGGCTGTGACGTCATGCTAACGGCTGCTACTCGGCAAAAAGCACTGACGAGAAAAGAATCCCCCCCCTCGCCCCTGTATTTTAGGCCTTCGATTTTCGTCACGGCATCATGCCGGGGCACTCACTCGGCATAATGCCGTGGCTAGCTCTGTACTTTATGCAGGGTGCATTTTCAGTGTAGTTTAGACCAAGAAATACTAATATTCCAGTGGGCCATACAATAGAAGAGACCATCGATGAAAACACCTAACACATGCTAGACTCCAAGGAACACCCTAAAAGCAGCTGTTAGAAGGTACTACCTGACATCTGAAAACAGATGCTCATACCTCAGCCAGCTAAGAGAAATGATAGCCCAAAGCAGGTCTCAAAAGATCAATTGTTTAGATCTGCAACTGTCTAATATCAAGATGGACGAGAACGTCAAAGCCCTCATTGATTTTCTGCCTAAGAGACGTACATAATTATGATAAGATTTCGTTCGGATTTTTAACCCTGGAGGGTTAGCCACCCAGGATAACCCAAGAAAGTCAGTGCATCATCGAGGACTGTCTAACTTATTTCCATTTGGGTCCTCAATCTTGTCCCCCAGGATGCGACCCACACCAGTCGACTAACACCCAGGTACCTATTTGCTGGTAGGTGAACAGGACAACAGGTGTAAAGAAACGTGTCGAAATGTTTCCACCAGCCGGGAATCGAACCCGAGCCCTCTGTGTGTGAAGCGGGAGCTTTAGCCACCAGGCCACCGGGCCACCAGGCCACCTACTGAGGTAAGACCAGACAGATGTAGTCAGCTCGTCCTGAAGGATAAAGTCAGTGTTCTCAAGGTTCATAACAAGGATGAGGACGCATACTAGAACTTCAATAAAGAACATTTGGAGAGCCAAATGTTCTTTACTGAAGTAAGTAAGCAGAGCTTGAAAACACTCTCTCAAGAGAAACCTCACTAGAGACAAAAACCAAGTGATTCTGAAAGCAGACAGAAATCTGTTTGAGCATAAGATTGTTGATGCACACAGCTTAAAGACACAACTCAGAGACCTTCTAGCTCATCACTATAATGAGTTGAAAATTATCAACAAGTCATCAGAATTGGTTCAGGGCAGATTACTAACTCATGATATAATGTTTACAATTTTTTTTCAGTAATTTGTGACTTCATGTTGTCATTGGTTTAAATCGGTTTTACGAGACTGTTTTCTTGTGTTTTTTCATCCAAGATTCGTAATCATGACAAACCTGTCACACTTAAATACTTATAGCATGAAATTTTGCGATATTATGTATGTATATATATATATATATATATATATATATATATATATATATATATATATATATATATATATATATATATATATATATATATATATATATATATATATATATATATATATATATATATATATATATATATATATATATATATATATATATATATATATATATATATATATATATATATATATATATATATATAGATATATGTGTGTATTTTTATTATTATCACACTGGCCAATTCCCACCAAGGCAGGGTGGCCCGAAAAAGAAAAACTTTCACCATCATTCACTCCATCACTGTCTTGCCAGAAGGGTGCTTTACACTACAGTTTTTAAACTGCAACATTAACACCCCTCCTTCAGAGTGCAGGCACTGTACTTCCCATCTCCAGGACTCAAGTCCGGCCTGCCGGTTTCCCTGAACCCCTTCATAAATGTTACTTTGCTCACACTCCAACAGCACGTCAAGTATTAAAAACCATTTGTCTCCATTCACTCCTATCAAACACGCTCATGCATACCTGCTGGAAGTCCAAGCCCCTCGCACACAAAACCTCCTTTAGCCCCTCTCTCCAACCTTTCCTAGGCCGACCCCTACCCCGCCTTCCTTCCACTACAGACTGATATATATATGAAAAACAACCACTCTGAAAGAATAGAGAAATTCCAAGCGCTTTCGTGACTACTCACATTATCAAGGAACTATGAAAGTAAAGCATCCAAGGAAGCTATATAAGGGGTCTGGCCAGCACCTCACTATCAGATCCCACAACGGTTAAACACCTGACGCGCGCCGACCCAACTTGGATAGGTCCTTTGCACAACTCACCCACAAACTATTCTACCCAAGAAAATTTAAAAATTATTATTTGTCCAGTGTATTATTAAATTCTTCCCAAATTCTATTAATTATAAATGGATCTAATTTATATAAACCAAAGGAAATATTCATATTATTGTCAAAACTGCTTTTTATGAAACAAGATTCAATTATATTCCTGTCGACCATGGACTTGCTTGATACTACTTTCTCAACTTTTTGAAAATCAATTGGATGGTTAAAATCTCTTACATAAATAAATAGAGCATTGGAATCTTGTCCAGTTCTAATGCTATATTTATGTTGTTTTAATCTTAGTTCGAGATATTTACCAGTTTGACCGTAATAAACTTTATCGCAAATTTTACAAAGAATCTTATAGACACATCCATCAGCATTTTGGGGGGAATTCTTTATCAAAAGTTTTTTTACTGTATCAAGATTTTTGAATACAACTTTAATATCAAAAGTCTTAAGAAGAGAAGGCATATCAACCAAGTTTTCATGGTAAGGGAGAACCAACATATTTTTGGTTGAATAAGGCTGGTTGTCCCTTTTTGGATTTAAAGAAGTATTTCTAGCAACTTTAAAAGATTTATCAATTACATTTCTTGGGTATTTTAAATCATTACCTATTTCATAAATTTTGGATATTTCCTCATCTATGAACTCAGGACTACAAATTCGTAAAGCTCTCAAAAACATTGATGAGAAAACAGACAGTTTGACTCTATCTTGATGCGAGGAATAATAGTGGACATAGGAACAGTTATTTGTAGGTTTTCTGTAAATTTTAAATTTGAATTCGTTATTACCCTTAATAATTAAAACATCTAGAAAAGGCAATGAGTTATTTTCTTCAAACTCAACAGTAAAGTTTATAGAATGGCTAAGCTATTTAATTTTCCAAGGAAATGGTGTATATCTACATTTTTGGGCATAAGACACAAAATATCATCAACATATCTGAACCATTTAGCTCTATTAGGGAGGATTGTGTTAAGCAGCCTTGTTTCAAAAAAATCCATGTATAGGTTACTAAGAACAGGTAAAAGAGGATTTCCCATTGCCATACCAAACTTCTGAGTGTAAAACTTATCATTAAATACAAATTTTGCATCAACAATGCAAAGTTTAATAAGTTTAATGATAGTAGGAACTGGCAATGGTAAATCATAGTTAACGAGTTCTTCAGATAAGAAACTTAATAAATCATCAACAGGAACTTTCGTAAACAAAGAAGTAACATCAAAACTAACCATGTTAAAATCATTTAAGTCAGTCAAGGAGCTTAATTTATCAACCAAATCTATGTTGTTTTTAACATTAAAGTTAGAAATTTTGCCAACAATAGGGCTCAAAATATCAACAAGCCATTTGGATAATTAATATGAAACTGACCCTATGGAGCTAATAATTGGTCTGACTGGATTCCCTGGTTTGTGTGTTTTTATTAGTACATACATGTTCTTAGTAACCTATACATGGAATTTTTTGAAACAAGGTTGCTTAACACAATCCTCCCTAATAGAGCTAAATGGTTCAGATATGTTGATGATATTTTGTGTCTTATGCCCAAAAATGTAGATATACACCATTTCCTTGGAAAATTAAATAGCTTAGCCCATTCTATAAACTTTACTGTTGAGTTTGAAGAAAATAACTCATTGCCTTTTCTAGATGTTTTAATTATTAAGGGTAATAATGAATTCAAATTTAAAATTTACAGAAAACCTACAAATAACTGTTCTTATGTCCACTATTATTCCTCGCATCAAGATAGAGTCAAACTGTCTGTTTTCTCATCAATGTTTCTGAGAGCTTTACGAATTTGTAGTCCTGAGTTCATAGATGAGGAAATATCCAAAATTTATGAAATAGGTAATGATTTAAAATACCCAAGAAATGTAATTGATAAATATTTTAAAATTGCTAGAAATACCCTTTACAATCCAAAAAGGGACAACCAACCTTATTCAACTAAAAATATGTTGGTTCTCCCTTACCATCAAAACTTGGTTGATATGCCTTCTCTTCTTAAGACTTTTAATATTAAAGTTTTATTCAAAAATCTTGATACAGTAAAAAAACTTTTGATAAAGAATTCCCCCCAAAATGCTGATGGATGTGTCCATAAGATTCCTTGTAAAATTTGCGATAAAGTTTATTACGGTCAAACTGGTAAAAATCTCGAACTAAGAATAAAACAACATAAATATAGCATTAGAACTGGACAAGATTCCAATGCTCTATTTATTCATGTAAGAGATTTTAACCATCCAATTGATTTTCAAAAAGTTGAGAAAGTAGTATCAAGCAAGTCCATGGTCGACAGGAATATAATTGAATCTTGTTTCATAAAAAGCAGTTTTGACAATAATATGAATATTTCCTTTGGTTTATATAAATTAGATCCATTTATAATTAATAGAATTTGGGAAGAATTTAATAATACACTGGACAAATAATAATTTTTAAATTTTCTTGGGTAGAATAGTTTGTGGGTGAGTTGTGCAAAGGACCTATCCAAGTTGGGTCGGCGCGCGTCAGGTGTTTAACCGTTGTGGGATCTGATAGTGAGGTGCTGGCCAGACCCCTTATATAGCTTCCTTGGATGCTTTACTTTCATAGTTCCTTGATAATGTGAGTAGTCACGAAAGCACTTGGAATTTCTCTATTCTTTCAGAGTGGTTGTTTCTCATATTCCGAAATCACCTGTTTACTGTGATCTTATTGCATATATATATATATATATATATATATATATATATATATATATATATATATATATATATATATATATATATATATATATATATATATATATATATATATATATATGTCGTGCCGAATAGGCAGAACTTGCGATCTTGGCTTAAATAGCAACGTTCATCTTGCCATATAGGACAAGTGAATATTTATGAATGCAATAATTTTGCCAAAATCATTCTGAACCTAACGAAAAAAATATATTTCACTGTGTTTCTTTAGCATTAAATTACTGTAAACAAATCTAAAATATATTTAATTGGGTTAGGCTAAAATAAATTGTTCTTGTTATAATAAGGTTAGGTAAGTTTTCTAAGATTCTTTTGGTGCAAAATTATAAATTTTTACATCAACATTAATGAAAAAAATATATCTTTAAACTTATAAGAGAAAATTTTAGAAAGGACTTAATTTTAAATGAGTTCTTGCTAATTGACCAGTTTTACATATTCGGCACGACATATATATATATATATATATATATATATATATATATATATATATATATATATATATATATATATATATATATATATATATATATATATATGTATATATATATATTTATATATATATATATATATATATATATATATATATATATATATATATATATATATATGTGTGTGTGTGTGTGTGTGTGTGTATGTATATACGTGTGTGTGTGTGTGTGTGTGTACTCACCTAATTGTGGTTGCAGGGCTCAAGACTCAGCTCCTGGCCCCGCCTCTTCACTGATCGCTACTAGGTCCTCTCTCTGCTGGTGTATGGTTCCTGCCTCCACTACTTCACTTGCTAGGCTATTCCACTTCCTGATGACTCTATGACTGAAGAAATACTTCCTAACATCCCTGTGACTCGTCTGAGTCTTCAACTTCCAATTGTGACCCTTTGTTTCTGTGTCCCCTCTCTGGAACATCCTGTATCTGTCCACCATATCTATTCCGCGCAATATTTTGTATGTCGTTATCATATCTTCCCTGACCCTCCTGTCCTCCAGTGTCATCAGTCCGATGTCCCTCAAGCTTTCATCGTAGGACATTCCCCTGAGCTCCAGAACTAGCCTTGTTGCAAACCTTTGTACTTTTTCTAACTTCTTGACGTGCTTGACCAGGTGTGGGTTCAAAACTGGTGCTGTATACTCCAGTATGGGCCTGACGTACACAGTGTACAGTGTCTTCAACGATTCCTTACTAAGGTAGCGCAACGCTCAGGTGTGTGTGTGTGTGTGTGTGTGTGTGTCTGTGTGTGTGTGTGTGTGTGTGTGTGTGTGTGTGTGTGTGTGTGTGTGTGTGTGTGTGTTCACCTAATTATGGTTTCAGGGGTCAAGACTCATCTCCTGGCCCCGCCTGTTCACTGATCGCTACTAGGTCCTCTCTCCCTGCTCCATGAGCTTTATCATACCTCGTCTTAAAGCTATTTATGATTCCTCCCTCCCCTACATCACTCGGCAGACTGTTCCACTTCCTGACCACTCTATGACTGAAGAAATACCTCCTAACATCCCTGTTACCCATCTGAATCTTCAACTTCCAATTGTGACCCCTTGTTTCTGTGCCCCTCTCTGGAACATCCTGTCTCTGTTCACCTTGTCTATTCCACGCAGTATTTTGTATGTCTTTATCATGTCTCCTGTCCTGTCCTCCAGTGTCGTCAGGTCGATTTCCCTTAACCTTTCTTTGTAGGACATTTCCCTTAGCTCTGGAACTAACCGTGTCGCAAACCTTTGCACTTTCTCTAATTTCTTAACATGCTTGACCAGGTGCAGGTTCCAAAGTGGTGCTGCATACTCCAGTATGGGCCTGACGTACACAGTGTACAGCGTCTTGAAAGATTCCTTACTTAGGTATCGGAACGCTAATCTCAGGTTTGCCAGGCGCCCATATGCTGCAGCAGTTATCTGGTTGATGTGTGTTTCCGGAGATGTGCTCGGTATTATACTCACCCCAAGATCTTTCTCCTTGAGCAAGGTTTGCAGTCTTTAGCCACCTAGCCTATACTCTGTCTGCGGTCTTCTTTGCCCTTCTCCGATCTTCATGACTTTGCATTTGGCGGGGTTAAATTCGAGAAGCCAGTTGCTGGACCAGGTGTCCAGTCTGTCCAGGTCTCTTTGAAGTCCTGCCTGATCCTCATCTGATTTAATTCTCTTCATTAACTCCACATCATTAGCAAACAGGGATACCACTGAGTCTATCCCTTCCATCATATCATTCACATATACCAAAAATAGCACTGGTCCTAGGACCGACCCCTGTGGGACCCCGCTCGTCACAGGTGCCCACTGTGATACCTCATCACGTACCATGACTCGTTGTTGCCTCCCTGTCAGGTATTCTCTGATCCATTGCAGTGCCCTTCCCGTTATACGCGCGCGCGCGCGCGTGTGTGTGTGAGTGTGTGTGTGTGGTTGCAGAGGTCGATTCATAGCTCCTGTGTCCGCCTCTTCAGTGGCAGCTACTGGGTCACTCTGCCTGCACCATGAGCTTTATCATACCTCTGCTTGAAGCTATGAATGGATCCTTCCTCCACTACATCACTTCCCAAACTATTCCACTTCCTCTGTGACTGAAGATATACTTCCTAACATCCCTGTGATTCATCTGTGTCTTCAACTTCCAACTGTGTCCCCTTGTTACTGTGTCCAATCTCTGGAACATCCTGTCTTTGTCCACCTTGTCAATTCCTCTTAGTATTTTATATGTCGTTATCAAGTTCCCCCACTATCTCTCCTGTCCTCCACTCTCGTCAGGTCGATTTCCCTTAACCTCTCCTCGTAGGAGAGGTTAAGGGAAATCATGAACCCTGAAACATGAACCATGAATTATGAACCACAAACCCTGAAACCTGAATCATGAACCCTTAACTCTGAACCCTTAACTCTGAACCCTGAACCATGAACCCTGAACCATGAAAGGAAGGTGGTTTATAGTGTATGAGACAGCTGGTATACAATGTATAAGGCAGCAGCTGGTGTATAATGTATGAGGCAGCAGCTGGTGTATAAAATATGAGGCAGCAGCTGGTGTATAATGTATGAGGCAGCAGCTGGTGCATAATGTATGAAGCAGCAGCTGGTGTATAATGTATGAAGCAGCAGCTGGTGTATAATGTATGAAGCAGCAGCTGGTGTATAATGTATGAGGCAGCAGCTGGTGTATAATGTATGAAGCAGCAGCTGGTGTATAATGTATGAGGCAGCAGCTGGTGTATAATGTATGAAGCAGCAGCTGGTGTATAATGTATGAGGCAGCAGCTGGTGTATAATGTATGAAGCAGCAGCTGGTGTATAATGTATGAGGCAGCAGCTGGTGTATAATGTATGAAGCAGCAGCTGGTGTATAATGTATGAGGCAGCAGTTGGTATATAATGTATGAGGCAGCAGCTGGTGTATAATGTATGAGGCAGCAGCTGGTGTATAATGTATGAGGCAGCAGCTGGTGTATAATGTATGAGGCAGCAGTTGGTGTATAATGTATGAAGCAGCAGCTGGTGTATAATGTATGAAGCAGCAGCTGGTGTATAATGTATGAGGCAGCAGCTGGTGTATAATGTATGAGGCAGCAGCTGGTGTATAATGTATGAAGCAGCAGCTGGTGTATAATGTATGAAGCAGCAGCTGGTGTATAATGTATGAAGCAGCAGCTGGTGTATAATGTATGAGGCAGCAGCTGGTGTATAATGTATGAGGCAGCAGCTGGTGTATAATGTATGAGGCAGCAGCTGGTGTATAATGTATGAGGCAGCAGCTGGTGTATAATGTATGAAGCAGCAGCTGGTGTATAATGTATGAGGCAGCAGCTGGTGTATAATGTATGAGGCAGCAGCTGGTGTATAATGTATGAGGCAGCAGCTGGTGTATAATGTATGAAGCAGCAGCTGGTGTATAATGTATGAGGCAGCAGCTGGTGTATAATGTATGAAGCAGCAGCTGGTGTATAATGTATGAGGCAGCAGCTGGTGTATAATGTATGAGGCAGCAGCTGGTGTATAATGTATGAGGCAGCAGCTGGTGTATAATGTATGAGGCAGCAGCTGGTGTATAATGTATGAGGCAGCAGCTGGTGTATAATGTATGAAGCAGCAGCTGGTGTATAATGTATGAAGCAGCAGCTGGTGTATAATGTATGAGGCAGCAGCTGGTGTATAATGTATGAGGCAGCAGCTGGTGTATAATGTATGAGGCAGCAGCTGGTGTATAATGTATGAGGCAGCAGCTGGTGTATAATGTATGAGGCAGCAGCTGGTGTATAATGTATGAAGCAGCAGCTGGTGTATAATGTATGAAGCAGCAGCTGGTGTATAATGTATGAGGCAGCAGCTGGTGCATAATGTATGAGGCAGCAGCTGGTGTATAATGTATGAAGCAGCAGCTGGTGTATAATGTATGAAGCAGCAGCTGGTGTATAATGTATGAAGCAGCAGCTGGTGTATAATGTATGAAGCAGCAGCTGGTGTATAATGTATGAAGAAGCAGCTGGTGTATAATGTATGAAGCAGCAGCTGGTGTATAATGTATGAGGCAGCAGCTGGTGTATAATGTATGAAGCAGCAGCTGGTGTATAATGTATGAGGCAGCAGCTGGTGTATAATGTATGAAGCAGCAGCTGGTGTATAATGTATGAAGCAGCAGCTGGTGTATAATGTATGAGGCAGCAGCTGGTGCATAATGTATAAGGCAGCAGCTGGTGTATAATGTATGAGGCAGCAGCTGGTGTATAATGTATGAGGCAGCAGCTGGTGCATAATGTATAAGGCAGCAGCTGGTGTATAATGTATGAGGCAGCAGCTGGTGTATAATGTATGAGGCAGCAGCTGGTGTATAATGTATGAGGCAGCAGCTGGTGTATAATGTATGAAGCAGCAGCTGGTGTATAATGTATGAGGCAGCAGCTGGTGTATAATGTATGAGGCAGCAGCTGGTGTATAATGTATGAAGCAGCAGCTGGTGTATAATGTATGAGGCAGCAGCTGGTGTATAATGTATGAGGCAGCAGCTGGTGTATAATGTATGAGGCAGCAGCTGGTGTATAATGTATGAGGCAGCAGCTGGTGTATAATGTATGAGGCAGCAGCTGGTGTATAATGTATAAGGCAGCAGCTGGTGTATAATGTATGAAGCAGCAGCTGGTGTATAATGTATGAAGCAGCAGCTGGTGTATAATGTATAAGGCAGCAGCTGGTGTATAATGTATAAGGCAGCAGCTGGTGTATAATGTATAAGGCAGCAGCTGGTGTATAATGTATGAAGCAGCAGCTGGTGTATAATGTATGAAGCAGCAGCTGGTGTATAATGTATGAGGCAGCAGCTGGTGTATAATGTATGAAGCAGCAGCTGGTGTATAATGTATGAAGCAGCAGCTGGTGTATAATATATAAGGCAGCAGTTGGTGTATAATGTATGAAGCAGCAGCTGGTGTATAATGTATAAGGCAGCAGCTGGTGTATAATGTATGAGGCAGCAGCTGGTGTATAATGTATGAGGCAGCAGCTGGTGTATAATGTATGAAGCAGCAGCTGGTGTATAATGTATAAGGCAGCAGCTGGTGTATAATGTATGAGGCAGCAGCTGGTGTATAATGTATGAGGCAGCAGCTGGTGTATAATGTATGAAGCAGCAGCTGGTGTATAATGTATGAAGCAGCAGCTGGTGTATAATGTATGAGGCAGCAGCTGGTGTATAATGTATGAGGCAGCAGCTGGTGTATAATGTATGAGGCAGCAGCTGGTGTATAATGTATGAGGCAGCAGCTGGTGTATAATGTATGAGGTGCAGCAGCTGGTGTATAATGTATGAGGCAGCAGCTGGTGTATAATGTATGAGGCAGCAGCTGGTGTATAATGTATGAGGCAGCAGCTGGTGTATAATGTATGAGGCAGCAGCTGGTGTATAATGTATGAGGCAGCAGCTGGTGTATAATGTATGAGGCAGCAGCTGGTGTATAATGTATGAGGCAGCAGCTGGTGTATAATGTATAAGGCAGCAGCTGGTGTATAATGTATGAGGCAGCAGCTGGTGTATAATGTATGAGGCAGCAGCTGGTGTATAATGTATAAGGCAGCAGCTGGTGTATAATGTATGAGGCAGCAGCTGGTGTATAATGTATGAGGCAGCAGCTGGTGTATAATGTATGAAGCAGCAGCTGGTGTATAATGTATGAGGCAGCAGCTGGTGCATAATGTATGAGGCAGCAGCTGGTGTATAATGTATGAGGCAGCAGCTGGTGTATAATGTATGAGGCAGCAGCTGGTGTATAATGTATGAGGCAGCAGCTGGTGTATAATGTATGAGGCAGCAGCTGGTGTATAATGTATGAAGCAGCAGCTGGTGTATAATGTATGAGGCAGCAGCTGGTGTATAATGTATGAGGCAGCAGCTGGTGTATAATGTATGAAGCAGCAGCTGGTGTATAATGTATGAAGCAGCAGCTGGTGTATAATGTATGAAGCAGCAGCTGGTGTATAATGTATGAGGCAGCAGCTGGTGTATAATGTATGAGGCAGCAGCTGGTGTATAATGTATGAGGCAGCAGCTGGTGTATAATGTATGAAGCAGCAGCTGGTGTATAATGTATGAGGCAGCAGCTGGTGCATAATGTATGAGGCAGCAGCTGGTGTATAATGTATGAGGCAGCAGCTGGTGTATAATGTATGAAGCAGCAGCTGGTGTATAATGTATAAGGCAGCAGCTGGTGTATAATGTATGAGGCAGCAGCTGGTGTATAATGTATAAGGCAGCAGCTGGTGTATAATGTATGAGGCAGCAGCTGGTGTATAATGTATGAGGCAGCAGTTGGTGTATAATGTATGAGGCAGCAGCTGGTGTATAATGTATGAAGCAGCAGCTGGTGTATAATGTATAAGGCAGCAGCTGGTGTATAATGTATGAGGCAGCAGCTGGTGTATAATGTATAAGGCAGCAGCTGGTGTATAATGTATGAGGCAGCAGCTGGTGTATAATGTATAAGGCAGCAGCTGGTGTATAATGTATAAGGCAGCAGCTGGTGTATAATGTATGAGGCAGCAGCTGGTGCATAATGTATGAGGCAGCAGCTGGTGTATAATGCATGAGGCAGCAGCTGGTGTATAATGTATGAGGCAGCAGCTGGTGCATAATGTATGAGGCAGCAGCTGGTGTATAATGTATGAGGCAGCAGCTGGTGCATAATGTATGAGGCAGCAGCTGGTGTATAATGTATAAGGCAGCAGCTGGTGCATAATGTATAAGGCAGCAGCTGGTGTATATTTCAGTAATATTGGAAACTGCAGATATTCAGAGTATGACATAATACTGCCAGTCATCCCTTGATGCTGCTTTAATTAAGGTTAGCGAAAGTTAATATTATAAATAATATTGTTTTTAACCTATAACAAACCACGGCACGAGCGGGGATTGAACCCGCGGTGAGTCCTAATACTCCAGACCGATGCGTTAGCCACTGGGCCAGTGGCTAACGCGTGGGAATCCTGACAGACTCCTTATGTATTTGTTCTTCTTCTTCGTAAACTCTATGACGAGAGATGTAGGTTGTAAAGTACTAACAGTTGGCTTACACTTATCTGGGCTCGCCTGGTTTCAGGAAGGAGGTGGTGATGTTATGGTTTCTACATATTTCACAGTCAGCATATTTTAGAATTTGACGTGGATATATGAGTAACAAATGAATATTTGTTCGATCTGTGACCACAGAGAGTATCATGGTGGCTAGCGGAGGCTGCTGCCGATAGTGTTTATCATGCACTGGTTGGATAGTTTTCTCACTCCCTCTCTCCATATCCTGTCAACAGATTGGACTGTCTGGCCATGTTAGCCGCCTAGCTACCGATAACGCCGATCTACCGAACACTGACGTCCAGGTCACCACTTGCTAGGTGGCAAATAATGGGGTATGATTTTTTTCAAGAATATTTGCCACTATAAAGAACGTCAAGGCACATTACAGTGACTGGAACAATACACATAACACAATAACTCCTACAGCCACTAACACAATAGTATTATTGTCCTTATAGATTATACGAGTATGATTACAAGAAGGTAATCCCCCCACCTGTGATGTTCTCCAGATTTCCTTAGAAGTCATGCATGTCTGTGTTATATTGGCAGTGTCGTACCTGTTTAATAATGGCCACAACGTAGGTACCATCTGGTGAAGAGCTATCACTTAACCCAGGCTATCAGACCACCTTGGCTACCATTCATCCCACCAGCAAAAGGCTACCAGGCCAGGTGCAGAAACCACCACTAGTCGGCCTGGTAGTCTCAGAGTACATTTCTAATATAACCAAGACCAATAATAACACTAAGATGGCAGGTAAATGTTATTAATATCTACTTTAATTATAGATATACCTCTATCTTCCCGTATGTTTCTTTACAGTTCTTAACTCATTAGTGTTTCATTTCCAGTTCTTCTGGGAAAAAATAATTAAAATCCTTCTCTTGTAGCCATTCGTGTTGTAGAAGAGACGTGAAATAATTGGAACATAATTTTTAGCTCCTTTTCCTGCACCTAATTACTGAAAATTTCAAGAAATGTTGAAATATTTCGCATGAACATTTGTGGAAGAACTGCTGCTGGTGACAAGGAGAACGTTAGTTAAGTTCATGCCATAAAATGAAGCAAGTTAGAAGAATTAAGTTAAGGAATCTCGGAGAACGAGAGTTAAGGAATGTGTTGTGGTGACGATCATTTGTGGAAATAAAAGAAAGGTTTTGGAATTTTAAATTAAAGAATTACATTGTTTAGAGTAATTGCGGGAGATGAGAGAAAGTTGTCTTTACATACCATGGAGAGGTGAGAGGCTGAAGTTATGGGTTTCTTCAGTCGAACACACAGGAGGCAGCAGAAGCAGTGGGGATGACATGTAATCAATCCATCACCCTTGAAGACGTAGTTTTTAGGTGGTCAGTCCCTCAGCCTGGAACAATGGGAACCTGAAGCTTCAGAATGAGATCTTGTATACTGTCAAATGTGAGGTGCAGATAATCTTGAAGTTCACTGGTAGAAGCAAGAACGTACGAATTGAGAGGCAGTGCGGCAATCCTGCTGGCCCATGCTAAGTAGGTCCCTCTCAGATCCACCCTTTCTCACTGGTAACTTGTGGTCAGGCAATAAAGTTGTCATAGATATCTTCTATACAACATACCGTTACCTGGAGGTTACCTGGAGGTTATTCCGGGAATCAACGCCCCCGAGGCCCGGTCCATGACCAGGCCTCCCGATGGATCAGGGCCTGATCAACTAGGCTGTTACTGCTGGCCGCACGCAGTCCAACGTACGAGTCACAGCCCGGCTGATCCGGCACTGACTTTAGGTATCTGTCCAGCTCTCTCTTGAAGGCAGCCAGGGGTTTATTGGCAATTCCCCTAATGCTTGATGGGAGGCTGTTGAACAGTCTTGGGCCCCGGACACTTATGGTGTTTTTCCCTTAGTGTACCAATGGCGCCCCTACTTTTAACTGGGGGCATTTTGCATCGCCTGCCCAGTCTTTTACTTTCGTAGGGAGTGATTTCTGTGTGCAGATTTGGGACCATTCCTTCCAGGATTTTCCAAGTGTAGATTATGATATATCTCTCTCTCCTGCGTTCCAACGAGTACAAGTCAAGTGCTTCCAAGCGTTCCCAGTACTTAAGGTGCTTGACAGAACTTATACGTGCAGTAAAGGATCTCTGTACACTCTCTAGATCTGCGATTTCACCTGCTTTGAATGGAGATGTTAATGTACAGCAATATTCCAGCCTAGAGAGAACAAGTGATTTGAAAAGGATCATCATTGGCTTGGCATCTCTCGTTTTGAACGCTCTCGTTATCCATCCTATCATTTTCTTTGCACTTGTGATCGTGGCACTGTTGTGATCCTTGAAAGTGAGATCCTCAGACATTACTACTCCCAGGTCCCTTACATTATTTTTCCGCTCTATTGTATGGCCAGAGTCTGTAGTATACTCTGTTCTAGTTATTATCTCCTCCAGTTTTCCATAACGGAGTAGTTGGAATTCGTCCTCATTGAACATCATATTGTTTACCGTTGCCCACTGGAAAACTTTGTTTATACCTCCTTGGAGGTTAACCGCGTCCTCAGCAGATGACAGCCTCATGCAGATCCTAGTATCATCCACAAAGGATGATATGGTGCTGTGATGTTCCTTCCTTAAATGAATGTGACCTGACTTGACTAGGTAGGAGACTTGGACTTGCCTCGCATGAGCCAGTAGGCCTGCTGCAATGTTCCTTCTTTCTTATGTTCTTATGATTGTTAGAGAATGACATTGTTGGTAGGATGACTGAGAAGTGCGGAGAGATGTAGGGACTGTATAGTGTGTGTGTATAAGCAGCATCAGGTGTACTACACAGGTTTATGGTAACACCGGGTAGGTCCAGCAGGGAAGGTGATGGATTTATAAAACGATGTCTTGAAGCAGTGACACTTTGGCATATAGAAGTAGAGAAAACTTGTGAAAGATAAGAAAATGGATTTGTCATCATAGAAAATATAGACATTAGAGAGATGCCCAAAATATTTGTTGTTGTTGAATGTGTATTGAAAAAGTTGACAGGGATAATTAAGAAGTAACGCCACTTGTAATGCTAAAGTGTAGAATACGTGGTAACTTTGTAAGTTGTTTACATAAAGATGGCTGTTAACATAAAGATGGCTGTTTACATAAGGATGGCTGTTAACATAAAGATGGCTGTTTACATAAAGATGGCTGTTAACATAAAGATGGCTGTTTACATAAAGATGGCTGTTAACATAAAGATGGCTGTTTACATAAGGATGGCTGTTAACATAAAGATGGCTGTTTACATAAAGATGGCTGTTAACATAAAGATGGCTGTTTACATAAAGATGGCTGTTTACATAAAGATGGCTGTTTACATAAAGATGGCTGTTTACATAAAGATGGCTGTTTACATAAAGATGGCTGTTAACATAAAGATGGCTGTTAACATAAAGATGGCTGTTAACATAAAGATGGCTGTTTACATAAAGATGGCTGTTTACATAAAGATGGCTGTTTACATAAAGATGGCTGTTAACATAAAGATGGCTGTTAACATAAAGATGGCTGTTAACATAAAGATGGCTGTTAACATAAAGATGGCTGTTAACATAAAGATGGCTGTTAACATAAAGATGGCTGTTTACATAAAGATGGCTGTTTACATAAAGATGGCTGTTTACATAAAGATGGCTGTTTACATAAAGATGGCTGTTTACATAAAGATGGCTGTTTACATAAAGATGGCTGTTTACATAAAGATGGCTGTTTACATAAAGATGGCTGTTTACATAAAGATGGCTGTTAACATAAAGATGGCTGTTAACATAAAGATGGCTGTTTACATAAAGATGGCTGTTTACATAAAGATGGCTGTTAACATAAAGATGGCTGTTTACATAAAGATGGCTGTTAACATAAAGATGGCTGTTAACATAAAGATGGCTGTTTACATAAAGATGGCTGTTAACATAAAGATGGCTGTTTACATAAAGATGGCTGTTAACATAAAGATGGCTGTTAACATAAAGATGGCTGTTTACATAAAGATGGCTGTTTACATAAAGATGGCTGTTAACATAAAGATGGCTGTTAACATAAAGATGGCTGTTTACATAAAGATGGCTGTTTACATAAAGATGGCTGTTAACATAAAGATGGCTGTTTACATAAAGATGGCTGTTTACATAAAGATGGCTGTTTACATAAAGATGGCTCGTGTGTCTGGGAAAGCTTGATCTTTGAAGTGTTACAGTGACTGTGGGTAAATGACAGTAGTTATAGTAGATTTAGAAGAGAAACTGCAAAAAGTGGTGACGGAATTACAGATAATATTAAGGGTCACATTGGCAGAAGAATGTGTCAGCAGATGGATCTATGAAGGATGTGGTAAATCGTGGACAGGGCCACGGGGGCGATGACTGCCAGAACGCCCTCCAGGTACACTCCAGATAGATAAGGAAAAGGACATTATAGGAGTGCTTAGATATTTGTAGAAGGAAAATTGTCAGTGAACGCAAAAAAGTTATATGTCACAGTTAATAAGTGAAGCCAACACTATAACAGGAGTGTAAGATAAAGTGTTGATGTGGAAGCATGGAGGAGGCTGGAGGCAGTAAAACCATCATTAAGCTCCAGGTGTAGTGCACAGAAAAGGGATTAGTTACAGGACGTCGTAGTGATGGGAATGGTATAAATTAAATTGTGGACGATGGGTTTCGAGAGAGTTTAGTTATTTTGAAAGAATAACTAAAGATATTTTGATGACTGTATAGAAATCACAGGTGGAGGGAGGAAGTTGAAGGAGTGGAAGGAAGGTGTAGAGGAGGTATTTAGAGGAAGACGATGAAGCATTCAGTGGGTATGTGTGTGTTAGAAAAGAGTGAATAGAGGCAAATAGCTTTTGGGATTTGACGTACTGTTGGAATATGAGAACAGCAATGCTCAAATATGGGTCAAATAAGAAAAGACAACTAGGGAACGAATGATGGTGAATATTACTTTTTTGAGCCACCATGTCTAAGTGGAAAACGATCGAATGCATTAAAAGAAGAAACTAATTGTAATACTAATAAGCAATGCTAATTGGTAGCTAACCAAATAAGATTATAATTTACCATAAACATTCCAGTTTATTGTCGTCATTTTTCATCATGATTATCAACAGACATCATTCATTATTTTATCTCTTCTTCATACATCTAAACATTCTTCCATTACTTTGACAGTTACTTACCTTCCTCTTGCTTCCATCTCTCAAGTCTTCTTTCTCATTCCCCATCTTTATCACCTCCAAATCAATATCTTCACACTGCATGTATCCACAGAACCCAAAATTATCATCATATTTTTCGCCGTTTCGGAGAAGTTGGAGGCATTTTCTGACATACTTCATTATAAGGCTAAAATATACATGTGTCAACAATTATATTTGCAAAGAAATAGAGTCTTACATTCCTGTGGTCACCTTCGAAGGAGCTTCCAGGTAACTGGGTAATTTTCTTGTGTTCCCTGGCCTGGCTCCGCCCCCTGGCCTGGCTCCAGACGCTCTTCATCACCCCAACACCAGCATGGCTGGTAATTAATGAGACTAATGGTTATTGCCTACGAGTCTGTTCTTGTGGAAGCTACTATTGGAGCCTCCAAATTCAGTGCGTCACCTGTGAATGAAGACGTTTCTCTCCTGTAACTAACACTTACAAGTTCCACAAGATTAAAGCTGACAGCTCCTGCTATGTATTTTACAGACTGAGAGCTATTATCAAACCTTGGCTCATTTCAAGCAATTACTGTAGTATAATGTATATATATATATATATATATATATATATATATATATATATATATATATATATATATATATATATATATATATATATACATATATATATATATATATATATATATATATATATATATATATATATATATATACACATATATATATATATATATATATATATATATATATATATATACACACATATATATATATATATATATATATATATATATATATATATATATATATATATAACCTGGACTCACTTCTTGAGGTGATTGTTGGTCTGATCGATCAAGTATATGCACCACAGTCTGGTTGATCAGGAACTGTTTTGAAGAATTTGTCGAGTTCCGTTCTAAAGACACTCAAGGCCTTGAGGCTAATCCCTATATACATGAAGGGAGGGCGATGAAGAGTCGTGGTCCCTTAACACTGAGTTCTCTCTCAGTGTGCACATGGCTTCCCTGCTTTTCATTCCAGGTGTCCTGCACCGTACACCAAGCCTATTGTGTATAGGTTTAGGACCCATCCCTTTAGTATCTTCCAGGTGCAGAATATGATGTAGGTATCTGTACTCCAACGAGTACAGTTCTAGGGACTTCCAGCACTCCCGGTAATTAGGCCGGCATGCTTAAGCACACTTGCCCATGAGTTTTACAGCTTTAAGTCCCCCCCATTCCGTGATTTATTTGCAGACATGTTATTATTATTTCGCGAGTCATAACTGAGGATATGTATGAGCTATGAAGGTTCTTGATACATTTTTTTAATTCAGCAATTTCGCCTGCTTTGAAGGTCGTTGTTATTACACAACAATATTCCAACCCAGAGAGAACCAGTGACCAGAGAAATATCATCAATCACAAATCACTCAGTTTTAATATATCATGGAATTCCCCTAATAATGGCAATCAAGTCTCTGTCCCTGACTTTCGCTTGGCTGATTTCATAGGACTGAAAAATTACTTGGGTGGGCTGAACTGGAATGACCTGACTATGGGTTAGGTAGGTGGTGATGGTTGCCGATATGACGTTTTCCAGGGCATAGTTCTAGCTGCTCAGACAACTTATGTTCCAAATAGGGAAATCAGATCAAACAAAAATTATCCTAAATGGATGAACAATACATTAAAATATCTCTTTGGTCAAAAGAGAGGCATATATAGGCAAATCAATAGAGGAGAGGGGCAATTAAGAAATCAATATATTCAGTTAAAGAGAGAAATAAAAAAGTGAATAAGAAAAGCAAAAAGAGATTATGAGGTTAAAGTTGCAAGAGAATCGAAGACTAACCCAAAAGGATTCTTTCAGGTATACAGAAGAAAGATCAGAGACAAGATAGGCCCACTCAAAAGTTGCTCATATCAGCTCACTGACAGTGATAAGGAAATGTGGAATTTTTAATACATACTTCCTCTCAGTTTTTATTCAGGAAAATACTTGCGATATTCCAGAAATAATATATTATGTAGAACAGGTTGATAATAAATTGTGCACGATTAGGGTCACAAGTGACATGGTCTTTAGACAAATTGAGAAATTGAAACCTAACAAATCCCCAGGCCCTGATGAACTGTTTGCAAGGGTTCTAAAGGAATGTAAAGAGGAGCTTAGCAAACCTTAGGCTAATCTTTTCAATATATCACTACAGACTGGCATGGTGCCAGGTAAGTGGAAAATGGCAAATGTGATACCTATTTTCAAAGCAGGTGACAGGTCCTTAACTTCGAACTATAGACCAATAAGCCTAACCTCCATAGTGGGAAAATTTATGGAATCAATAATTGCCGAGGCAGTTCGTAGCCACCTTGAAAAGCATAAATTAATCAACGAATCTCAGCATGGTTTTACAAAGGGGCGTTCCTGCCTTACGAATTTGTTAACTTTTTTCACTAGGGTATTTGAGGAGGTACATCATGGTAATGGATATGATATTGTGTATATGGACTTCAGTAAGGCTTTTGACAGGGTCCCACATCAGAGACTATTGAGGAAAATTAAGGCACATGGAATAGGAGGAGAAAATTTTTACTGGATAGAGGCATGGTTGACAAATAGGCAGCAGAGAGTTTGGATAAATGAGGAGAAATCAGAGTGGGGAAGCATCACGAGCGGTGTTCCACAGGGGTCAGTGTTGAGCCCTCTGTTGTTCATAATCTACATAAACGACATTGATGAGGGCATAAAGAGCGACATCGGCAAGTTTGCCGATGACACCAAAATAGGCCGTCGAATTCATTCTGACGAGGACATTAGAGCACTCCAGGAAGATTTAAATAGACTGATGCAGTGGTCGGAGAAGTGGCAGATGCAGTTTAATATTGACAAATGCAAAGTTCTAAATGTTGGACAGGAAAAAATCAATGCCACATTTAAACTAAATAATGTCGATCTTAACATTACGGATTGCGATAAAGATTTAGGAGTCCTGGTTAGCAGTAATCTGAAACCAAGACAACAGTGCATAAGTGTTCGCAATAAAGCTAACAGAATCCTTGGCTTCATATCAAGAAGCATAAATAATAGGAGTCCTCAGGTTGTTCTTCAACTCTATATATCCTTGGTTAGGCCTCATTTAGATTATGCTGCACAGTTTTGGTCACCGTATTACAGAATGGATATAAATGCTCTGGAAAACGTACAAAGGAGGATGACAAAATTGATCCCATAAATCAGAAATCTTCCCTATGAGGATAGACTGAGGCCCTGAATCTGCACTCTCTAGAAAGGCGTAGAATTAGGGGGGATACGACTGAGGTGTATAAATGGAAGACACGAATTAATAAAGGGAATGTAAATAACGTGCTGAAAATATCTAGCCTAGACAGGACTCGCAGCAATGGCTTTAAGTTGGAAAAATTCAGATTCAGGAAGGATATAGGAAATCACTGGTTTGGTAATAGAGTTGTGGATGAGTGGAACAAACTCCCAAATACAGTTATTGAGGCTAAAACGTTGTGTAGTTTTAAAAATAGGTTAGATAAATACATGAGTGGGTGTGAGTTGGACCTGATTAGCTTGTGCTACTAGGTCAGATGTCGTGTTCCTTCCTTAAGTGAATGTGACCTGACCTGACTAGGTTTGGGCATTTTAAGCCGGTAGGAGACTTGGACCTGCCTCGTATGGGCCAGTAGGCCTACTGCAGTGTTCCTTCTTTCTTATGTTCTTATACCTTGTACATGTACTTGTAGAAATGAAGATTATTATTATTATTATTATTATTATTATTATTATTATTATTATTATTATTAAAATTATTATTATTATTATTATTATTATTATTATTATTAATTTTATTATTATTATTATTATTATTATTATTATTATTATTATTATTATTATTATTATTATTATTATTATTATTATTATTATTATTAATATTAATATTATTGTTATTATTATTATTATTATTATTATTATTATTATTATTATTATTATTATTATTATTATTATTATTATTATTATTATTATTATTATTAATTTTATTATTATTATTATTATTATTATTGTTATTAATATTATTATTATTATTATTATAATTATTATTATTATTATTATTATTATTATTATTATTATTATTATTAATATTATTATTATTATTATTTTTATTATTATTATTATTATTATTATTATTATTATTATTAAAATTATTATTATTATTATTATTATTATTATTATTATTATTATTAATTTTATTATTATTATTATTATTATTATTATTATTATTATTATTATTATTATTATTATTATTATTATTATTATTATTATTATTATTTTTATTATTAATATTAATATTATTGTTATTATTATTATTATTATTATTATTATTATTATTATTATTATTATTATTATTATTAATTTTATTATTATTATTATTATTATTATTATTATTACACTTGCAATAACAACATTGCTATATTCAGATTTTATCACTTTCTCATCACTCACCTTTGACTGACTTTCTACATTTTTCTTAAAATTTAGTTAAGAGCTTCCTTGAATTAAAAGATGCGGCCTGACAGGCTGGACTGGCGAGATAAGTTAGGAAGGAGGTCACCCAACACAGTGTTGCACTGACCGTGTTCTAGTTAAGATGTGCTCCTCTACAGTGAGTCCTAGGTGTGTCTTCCCCCTCACCCTCTCTACCTGCCTGTCCTCCTGGCCGGTCTTCATTCCTATTCTTCTGGCCACTCCCTCTCATCTTGCCTTCCAGTCAGTTCATCCTCTTATCTCTCCCGCCTCTTCCTTCTCTTTCTAATGTGCCGTCTTTCTTTTCCAAATATACGTCACCCCTCCTGTTTTCTTCTCCTTTCCTACCAATATCTTCTTACCCTCTTTCTCCTATCTCAGTTCTATCTCTCCATCAATCTCTCATCTCTCTTCATCCTCTTATCACTCTCTTCTTCTGTCTCTTCTTCCTATATACTAATGTCATATCCATCCTGCTGCCATCTAGCTAATGTGCCCGATACACAGCCTGGTGTCTCAACCGGTGTTTCAAACTTCAACCTAGCTTAAACATGGAGAATCGAACACCTTGTAAACAAACCACAACACCTGTTAGTCTTGTGAGTAGAACTCTATCTTGTTGCTGCTTATAAAGACTGAGGGAGAGAGAGAGAGAGAGGGAGTGAGGGAGAGAAGGAGGAGGTGAGGGAGAGAAGAAAGGGGTAAGGGAGGGATATGTTACAAAGGCCTCAGTGGAAATAAGTCACCTAGTCTGACTTTCCAGGGTTAACTTAAGTAATTCACACATATGTTACTTTGTATGATAAATGTAATCCCCTAAATTTGTGTAACTGTACCTAAATAAACTTACTCATTTAAAGAGACGGTAGAAGTCAAAGAATATTTTTTTACGAATGGTATATAATACCGACAAGATGAGAGTAAGACACATGTGCAACATCTGGGTATCTTTATTGTAGACGTTTCGCCATCCAGTGGCTTTATCAATACAAATTCTAGGACATAACTTGAAGACAGTAGAACTATGTACAGAAGATGAGGTAATCAGTCCCTCAACCTAGGAGTAGGTGCGAACAGCACCTACTATGGTGCTGTTCGCACCTACTCCTAGGTTGAGGGACTGATTATTAGGTAAGACACATATGCAACAGTTAGGTATCTTTATTTCGAAACGTTTCGCCTACACAGTAGGCTTCTTCAGTCGAGTACAGAAAAGTTGATAGAAGCAGAAGATACTTGAAGACGATGTAATCAGTCCATCACCCTTAAAGTTTTGAGGTGGTCAGTCCCTCAGTCTGGAGAAGAGCATTGTTCCGTTGTCTGAAACAATATTGTTTCAGACAACGGAACAATGCTCTTCTCCAGACTGAGGGACTGACCACCTCAAAACTTTAAGGGTGATGGACTGATTACATCGTCTTCAAGTATCTTCTGCTTCTATCAACTTTTCTGTACTCGACTGAAGAAGCCTACTGTGTAGGCGAAACGTTTCGAAATAAAGATACCTAACTGTTGCATATGTGTCTTACCTAATAATCAGTCCCTCAACCTAGGAGTAGGTGCGAACAGCACCATAGTAGGTGCTGTTCGCACCTACTCCTAGGTTGAGGGACTGATTACCTCATCTTCTGTACATAGTTCTACTGTCTTCAAGTTATGTCCTAGAATTTGTATTGATAAAGCCACTGGATGGCGAAACGTCTACAATAAAGATACCCAGATGTTGCACATGTGTCTTACTCTCACAATATTTTTTTACATAAAAAATAAACTTACTCATTTAAAGAGACGGTACAAGTCAAAGAATATTTTTTTACATAAAACTGGATTCGTCAGCAGTGTGCTGCTACCCTATTCTATATGCTAGTTACATAGTTACATTCCATCACACAGGACGTGTTACACTGGGGAGTGAAGATGTGAGAGACAAGGTGGGAGACACTGAGAAAAGAAGGGAGGGGGGGGGAGAAAGACAGTGAGAAAAGGACAAAAGGCAGTGAGGGAGAGAGGAAGGGAGCGAGGCATGCAGTGAGAGGGAGACAATGAGGATGGCAAACAGTGAGGGAGGAAGATAGGGAAGCAGGAATGGAGACGGGACAGAGAAAGAGAGAAGGGTGAAAAGAATGGAGGGAGTGAAGAAGGGAGACAGGATAGCAGAGAGATTGAAGATGTGAGAAACAGAGCAATGAAGGGAGGTAGTGTAGAGAAAAAGCAGCGACGGAGACAGTGCATAAGAGTTCGCAATAAAGCTAACAGAATCTTTGGCTTCATACCAAGAAGCATAAATAATAGAAGTCCTCAGGTTGTTCTTCAACTCTATATATCCTTGGTTAGGCCTTATTTAGACTATGCTGCTCAGTTCTGGTACCGTATTACAGAATGGATATAAATGCTCTGGAGAACGTACAGAGGAGGATGACAAAATTGATCCCATGTATCAGAAATCTTTACTATGAGGATAGACTGAGGCCCTGAATCTGCACTCTCTAGAAAGGCATAGAATTACGGGGGATATGATTGAGGTGTATAAGTGGATAACAAGAATAAGTAAAGGGGATGTAAATAATGTGCTGAAAATATCTAGCCTAGACAGGACTCGTAGCAATGGTTTTAAGTTGGAAAAATTCAGATTCAGGAAGGATATAGGAAAGTACTGGTTTGGTAATAGAGTTGTGGATGAGTGGAACAAACTCCCGAGTACAGTTATAGAGGCTAAAACGTTGTGTAGTTTTAAAAATAGGTTAGATAAATACATGAGTGGGTGTGAGTTGGACCTGATTAGCTTGTGCTACTAGGTCAGGTGCCGTGTTCCTTCCTTTAGTCAATGTGACCTGACCTGACTAGGCTGGGGCATTGGCTTAAGCCAGTAGAAGACTTGGACCTGCATCGCATGGGCCAGTAGGCCAGTGTCTTAATCTCATCATGGGCCAGTAGGCCTGCTGCAGTGTTTCTTCTTTCTTATGTTCTTATATTCTTATGAAAGCTTTACGAAGAATCCAGCAGAGCCAGAGAGAACATGAAACTCTAAATGAAATAAAAAAATCCAATATACCTTTTCTCATACCCAAAATTAAAATCTAAACCACACCTAGTACCCACCTCTTACTTAAGAAAGGGAATTCACCCTGAGTGAAATCACAATAAACTGTGATGAATGGTTTTGAAAACCGACAAGTTGAAGAATTGAGACACTTATGCAACACAAGATTCCCATGTGTTGCATAAGTGTCTCAATTCTTCAACTTGTCGGTTTTCAAAACCATTCATCACATCTGTCAGACACTGCAACATCATGGAATCTTGGTACAAAGACTTCCAGGTTGAGGGACTGATTACCTCATACTTCTACTCTCCTTACCCATTTCTACTTTGTATTGGACTGATGAAGCCACTGTGTGGCGAAACGTTTCTTCAATAAAGATTCCCATGTGTTGCATAAGTGTCTCAATTCTTCAACAATAAACTGTGTTCAGTGAACCATTAATTAGTTTTTAGACTTATTACCCAAACAGGTTTTTCACAAATGGTTCTCAAAACTCTGCCGATAATTTCACAAATTCTGACATACATAATTATTTTGCTACTTACTAACCCTTCTCGACATCGAAAAATCTCTCAACGTGATATATCGTTTCTAGAAGTCCAATGTCTGAGCCACAATATACCGTATAATAATTTAGTATAAAACCTTAGGTCAGCACCAGATGGCAGCACTGTGGATAATAACAGAGTGAAGGTCTTCCCTTTCACTCTCACTTTTACTCTTTACTAAAATTACTTTCACTGATGCTCAGCTCTCTGGGTCCACGTGGTCTTCACACGCTCTTCGTAGAGGCTGGAATTTCCCTGAATCCTTGAGACCTGGAGTTTACCTGGAGAGGGTTTCCGGGGTCGACGCCCCCGCGGCTCGATTTTTGACCAGGCCTCTCGGTGGATCAGGGCCTGATCAACCAGGTTACTGCTGCTGGCCGCACGCAAACGGACTAATCAAGTACTGACTTTAAGTGCCTGTCCAGCGCCTTGCGAATCGCTGATTTAACTGGAATCTCTGAAATCTCTGATGTAACTAACTCCCCTTGACTGCAAGGAAGCCGCTGCCTCCCATGGGACAGTAGGCCTGCTGCAGTGTTCCTTCTTTCTTATGTTCTTATGTTCTTATGTTCTTCCATGCTCAGGCACTCTGCCTAGGGCCCAGACTCGTGGAACTCGATATTTATCAAGAATAGCCAGAATCCCCTTATCACGTGCTTTAAATATTCTATGGAGAAGCTTTGACACTTAATTCTTAAAGAGCTTTTAAGAATCAAGATTACGAATCACTAGCAGTAACAGCCTCGTTGATCAGGCCTTGATCCACCAGGAGGCCTGGTCATGGAACGGGCCGCGGGGGCGTTGATCCCCTAATGCCCTCCAGGTAAACTCCAGGTATCACTTGGAATCGCAGCATTTACACAACCCAGGTCAACACTGGCTCAGAACAGGCCGCTCCTGCCTTTCGTGATTGCTGCACCACTATGACATGGTCTTGGAGGCACTTGAAGACAAGCAAAATGCAGATGCTGTGTACACTGACTTTGCAAAAGCCTTTGACAAGTGTGAATACGGGGTAACTGGACATAATAACTATTAAGGTGGACAGATGGATATTTAACTTCCTAACATATAGAACCCAAGAGTAAACGGAAAGAAATCAAGGGGTGCAACAGTGAAAAGTTTTGTCCTACAAGGCACGGTACTCGCCCCACTTCTTTTTCTCATTCTATATTATAACACTATCATGCTTTGGAAATATAAACACAAATGCAGTATAATGTGATCCTTTATTGACAACGTTTCACCCACACAGTGGGCTTTTTCAAGTGACACACGGATCTACCTGGGGTTGGAAGGTACGAGAGTATTTATAGGCATGTTCAGAATGTTGAGGTCAGGTGGAGAATGCTGCATCCACTATCATGCTTTGCAGAAGATTCTAAAATTTGTATGAAAGTGTCATCCATCTTAGTCACTGTGAACCTCCAAGTTGATATAAACCAAGTCTTCCAGTGGCTCACTGACTACAAAATGATAGTTCAGTGAGGACAAATTTCGGTTACTGTGTCACAGAAGAATGGAGGATATAAAAACAACATCGGAGTACTCACTAGAACGTAAGTCAGATGTGAGAGACCTGGGAGTGATAATGTCAGATGATTCCACGTGCAAAGAGCACAACAATATAATTATCTCAACTGGAAAGGAAATGATAAGCTGGATAACTAGAACCTTGAAAACAGATGTGAAACTGATAATGATATATTTCGGGTCACTCGTTCCTCAAGGCTGGAATACTGTTATGTACTAAAGGTCCTCTCTAAGTCAGGCGACATTGCTGGGCTGAAAAATATACAGAGAATCTTCACAGCTTGTATAAACTTAGTCAAGCACCTAAATTACTGGCAGTGCTTGAAGTCCCTTGAACAGTACTCCCCCAGAACGTAGGTGAGAAAGATACAGCATATTCTACACTGGGAAGATACTGGAGGGAGTGGTTCCAAACCTACACACCGAAATTATTACTTATTAACGCAAAAGGCTTGGCAGACGGTGCAGGATACCTCCAGTAAAAAAAAAAAAAACAGAAGCAATGGGTACACTAAGAAAACACTTAACAAGTGTTATGGGATTACAACTCTTCAATTTCCTTTATACATAAAAAAGATTACCAGTATATCTCTTGCTGTGTTCAAGAGGGAACTCAGTAGATTCTTCAAAACCGGTTTCTGGTCAGCCGGGTCGTGGTGCATACGTTGAACTATCAGCGGCAGACACAAACAGTTTGAAATTACACACATCAAGGTCTAATTAATTAGCCTTTTGGAAACATTACGATAGTTGTCTTGGAATAATCGTTCCCTTATTTTATTCTCTTATCAATGTGTCTTCTATTTAGGTCAGGCTAGTGGTGCGGTGACTGGAAAGGAGCTCTGGTAAAGTACCGCCGTGTTTACAGCACTGCTAGTGGTCACACTGCTGGTGTTTACAGCACTGCTAGTGGTCACTCACTGCTGGTGTTTACAGCATTGCTGGTGGTCACCACTAGGGTTTACAGCGTGGTAAGGCACGGAATATTGGATCATATACATTTTCTGTCCCTTGATACAATAAACAGAGAACGTAACCGAGTGTGAAAATGCGGGAAGACACTCAAAGTGGTGGGGATCGTCACAGTGATGACACAGTCTCAGTAAATAGGGTAACTGGATACAGAAACAGATGACATTGGTGGCAAGAACAGAATCTATTCAACTTGCGGACAAGGACCTCCCAGTGGGTTACTGTTTACATCTGTCCTGGAAGTAACGTCCTAAGTCTTGATTTCCTGGCCTAGTCTTAAGTCAGCCAGGCAGTGGTGGGCTTGTGGTCCTCTCAAGTTCACCGCCGCGTCTCACTCACACAAACAGTTGGATTACTTCAGACTAGTCTGGTCGATACACGTCTTACGAGCTCCCGTGGTTGCGTATTAGCGTGGGAACGAGCGCTGGTCTCCAGTTCTCACAGGATGCCGGGGTAGAACACGTCCATCCACGTACGTAGGTAAATGGTTCAGAGTACTGACAAGTTGATAAATCAGATACATGTGCAACACTTGGGTATCTTTAGTGAGGAAACGTTACATTACGTTGTCTTCAAGAGGCCGTTGGACAGATACCTAAAGTCAGTGCCAGTTCAGCCGGGCTGTGGTTTGTACGTTGGACTACGTGCGGCCAGCAGTAACAGCCTCGTTGATCAGGCCCTGATCCACCAGGGGGCCTGGACATGGGCCGGGCCGCGGGGGACATTGATCCCCGAAATGCCCTCCAGGTAGACTCCAGGTAGGTAGACGCAGTGGCTTCATCAGTCCAGCACATACAAGAGTGGATATCAGAAGGACTTTTAGGTAATCAGTCCCTCAGCCTGTAGTCGATGTAATCAGTCCAGGCTGAGGACTGATTAACTCAAACTCCTTCTTATCTCCATTATTCTATATACTGGACTGATGAAGTCACTACGTGGCGAAACGTTTCCTCATTAAAGATATCCTAGTGTTCCACATGTGTCTAATATATCAATGTTCATCAGGGTTCACGATCAGATTAGTTTAAGATACTGACTGGTCAGAAGTATGGCAGCTACCTCGAGGTGGACAAGTCAGTCAGTGTTGCTGTATTCACATGGAAGACTTACACTCCTAAGTAACATGCATTCCTCAGTAATCAGGTTTCATATAACAAGGCAACGTAGCTTCAATTGTTTTGGATCAAGAGCCTCCCATCAAGAGCTCTATGAGATCACGAAACAAGTGATTTTGAATCATTACCAGAACTGCAGCCGACCAGAACTCGATGCTGTGTTTCCATGCCTAGTCCTGTGAGAACTGAATAGCGTATGCATCACTCTATTCACTAGACTAACAATCCTCAAACACCAGGCACTCACCTGCACTGAGCGTGATACCCAGGTGCAAGGATATACGTAGCCCTGGTGCAAGGATATACGTAGCCCTGGTGCAAGGATATACGTAGCCCTGGTGCAAGGATATACGTAGCCCTGGTGCAAGGATATACGTAGCCCTGGTGCAAGGATATACGTAGCCCTGGTGCAAGGATATACGTAGCCCTGGAGCCTCAGAGACTAATTTCAACCTCATCCTGTTTGGTGCACCAGCCTACACGAGCGGTCTGTATATTAATGGAATCACAAAACGATTGATTTTCAATCGTTAACAGAACTGCGGCTGGCCAGTTGATAGTGAGGTGTGGTCTAGACCCTTTATATGCCTTCCTTTGATGCATTACTTTTATTGTTCCTTGATAATGTGAGTAGTCGCGAAAGCGCTTGCAATTTCTCTATTCTTTCATAGTTGTTGTTTTGCATATTCTGAATATATATATAGGTAGTAGGTTGGTAGACAACAACCACCCAGGGAGGTACTACCGTCCTGTGGTAGTAGGTTGGTAGACAGCAACCACCCAGGGAGGTACTACCGTCCTGTGGTAGTAGGTTGGTAGACAACAACCACCCAGGGAGGTACTACCGTCCTGTGGTAGTAAGTTGGTAGACAGCAACCACCCAGGGAGGTACTACCGTCCTGTGGTAGTAGGTTGGTAGACAACAACCACCCAGGGAGGTACTACCGTCCTGTGGTAGTAGGTTGGTAGACAACAACCACCCAGGGAGGTACTACCGTCCTGTGGTAGTAGGTTGGTAGACAACAACCACCCAGGGAGGTACTACCGTCCTGTGGTAGTAGGTTGGTAGACAACAACCACCCACGGAGGTACTACCGTCCTGTGGTAGTAGGTTGGTAGACAACAACCACCCAGGGAGGTACTACCGTCCAGTGGTAGTAGGTTGGTAGACAACAACCACCCAGGGAGGTACTACCGTCCTGTGGTAGTATGTTGGTAGACAGCAACCACCCAGGGAGGTACTACCGTCCTGTGGTAGTATGTTGGTAGACAGCAACCACCCAGGGAGGTACTACCGTCCTGTGGTAGTAGGTTGGTAGACAACAACCACCCAGGGAGGTACTACCGTCCTGTGGTAGTATGTTGGCAGACAGCAACCATCCAGGGAGGTACTACCGTCCTGTGGTAGTATGTTGGTAGACAGCAACCACCCAGGGAGGTACTACCGTCCTGTGGTAGTATGTTGGTAGACAGCAACCACCCAGGGAGGTACTACCGTCCTGTGGTAGTAGGTTGGTAGACAACAACCACCCAGGGAGGTACTACCGTCCTGTGGTAGTAAGTTGGTAGACAACAACCACCCAGGGAGGTACTACCGTCCTGTGGTAGTAGGTTGGTAGACAACCACCACCCAGGGAGGTACTACCGTCCTGTGGTAGTAGGTTGGTAGACAACAACCACCCAGGGAGGTACTACCGTCCTGTGGTAGTAAGTTGGTAGACAACAACCACCCAGGGAGATACTACCGTCCTGTGGTAGTAAGTTGGTAGACAACAACCACCCAGGGAGGTACTACCGTCCTGTGGTAGTAGGTTGGTAGACAACAACCACCCAGGGAGGTACTACCGTCCTGTGGTAGTAGGTTGGTAGACAACAACCACCCAGGGAGGTACTACCGTCCTGTGGTAGTAGGTTGGTAGACAGCAACCACCCAGGGAGGTACTACCGTCCTGTGGTAGTAGGTTGGTAGACAACAACCACCCAGGGTGGTACTACCGTCCTGTGGTAGTAGGTTGGTAGACAACAACCACCCAGGGAGGTACTACCGTCCTGTGGTAGTAGGTTGGTAGACAACAACCACCCAGGGAGGTACTACCGTCCTGTGGTAGTAGGTTGGTAGACAGCAACCACCCAGGGAGGTACTACCGTCCTGTGGTAGTAGGTTGGTAGACAGCAACCACCCAGGGAGGTACTACCGTCCTGTGGTAGTAGGTTGGTAGACAACAACCACCCAGGGAGGTACTACCGTCCTGTGGTAGTAGGTTGGTAGACAACAACCACCCAGGGAGGTACTACCGTCCTGTGGTAGTAGGTTGGTAGACAGCAACCACCCAGGGAGGTACTACCGTCCTGTGGTAGTAGGTTGGTAGACAGCAACCACCCAGGGAGGTACTACCGTCCTGTGGTAGTAGGTTGGTAGACAGCAACCACCCAGGGAGGTACTACCGTCCTGTGGTAGTAGGTTGGTAGACAGCAACCACCCAGGGAGGTACTACCGTCCTGTGGTAGTAGGTTGGTAGACAGCAACCACCCAGGGAGGTACTACCGTCCTGTGGTAGTAGGTTGGTAGACAGCAACCACCCAGGGAGGTACTACCGTCCTGTGGTAGTAAGTTGGTAGACAACAACCACCCAGGGAGGTACTACCGTCCTGTGGTAGTAGGTTGGTAGACAACAACCACCCAGGGAGGTACTACCGTCCTGTGGTAGTAAGTTGGTAGACAACAACCACCCAGGGAGGTACTACCGTCCTGTGGTAGTAGGTTGGTAGACAACAACCACCCAGGGAGGTACTACCGTCCTGTGGTAGTAGGTTGGTAGACAACAACCACCCAGGGAGGTACTACCGTCCTGTGGTAGTAGGTTGGTAGACAACAACCACCCAGGGAGGTACTACCCTCCTGTGGTAGTAGGTTGGTAGACAACAACCACCCAGGGAGGTACTACCGTCCTGTGGTAGTAAGTTGGTAGACAACAACCACCCAGGGAGGTACTACCGTCCTGTGGTAGTAGGTTGGTAGACAACAACCACCCAGGGAGGTACTACCGTCCTGTGGTAGTAGGTTGGTAGACAACAACCACCCAGGGAGGTACTACCGTCCTGTGGTAGTAGGTTGGTAGACAACAACCACCTAGGGAGGTACTACCGTCCTGTGGTAGTAGGTTGGTAGACAACAACCACCCAGGGAGGTACTACCGTCCTGTGGTAGTAAGTTGGTAGACAGCAACCACCCAGGGAGGTACTACCGTCCTGTCAAAGGCGTGTGAAATGGAAACCTGTAATTATTTTACACAATTATAGAATTGCTGGCATCTTTTCTTTCTGTCTGATAAACACTCAAGAAAACAGGTACGTCTTGCTACTGCTACTTACACTTAGTTTACACTACATATACATGTGTAGATGAATGGTTCAGAGAACCGACATGTTGATAAATTAGACACATGTGCAACTCTTGGGTATCTTTATTGAGGAAACGTGTCGGACACAGCAACTTCTTGGGATCTTAATACTTGGGAATTCTTCGCTTTCCTAACCCTTGGGCACGACCTACTTCCACATTGGACAAATGTGACACCACCTATGACTGCTGCACTTCTCCTGCCAACGGTTTATAAGCTCCTTCTCCGCACGTATGCCGTATTCTATTCAAGATTGATGGACTGACCACATCGACTCAAGGTTGAGGGACTGATTACCTCATTCTCCTCCTGTTCTTCAAGATTCTCCTTTGTATGGACTGATGAAACCGCTGTGTGGCGAAACGTTTCCTCAATAAAGATACCCAAGAGTTGCACATGTGTCTAATTTATCCACATATACATGTACACATATATATACTCACACGATCTGTTTTTCTTCTGTTTTCTGACTAGTTCTTATCTATTTCCTTTCATCTCCATGGGGAAATGGAAAAGAATTCTTCCTGTGTAAGTCATGCGTGTCGTAAGAGGAGACTAAAATGCCGGGAGCAAGGGGCTAGTAACCCCTTCTCCTGTATAAATTACTAAAAATAAGAAGAATGCATAAATCGAAGGATTATGTGGATTAAAATAAGGGTCGGATACAAAAAGTCGGTTATAATAAGTTTGTTATGCACCTGAAGAGGGGAGTGTTGAGAGCGAAAAAATATTGGGAGATGTTAAGAGAGAGTTTGGGAAGTTTTGAACCAAATGAGAGAGTTGTTGTGGTAGGGAACCTAAATGCTAAAGTAGGGGAAACGTTTAGAGAGGGTGTGGCAGGTAAGTTTTTGGTGCCGGGTGTAAATGATAATGGGGAGCCTTTGATTGAATTTTGTACAGAAAGGGGTTTGGTAGTAGGTAATACGTATTCTAAGGGAAAAAATATTAAGAAATATACAAAATATAGTGTATAATGACAGTAGTTTGTTGGATTGTGTATTGGTAAATAAAAGACTGATGGGTAGACTTCAAGATGTGTATGTATGTAGAGGGGCCACAGATATGTCAGATCATTTTTTAATTGTAGTTACAGTGAGAGTAAAAGGTAGATGGGATACAAGGAATACGACATCAGCAAATAAGAGAGAGGTAAAGGTGAAGGAGATAGAGTAAGATATAAACAACTATTGGAAGGAAGATGGGCTAGTGAGTATAGGCAATGAGGTTGAAAAGGTATGCAATATATTTAAGAAAGTAGTGTTAGAGTGTTCAGCAGAAGTTTGTGGCTACAGGAAAGTGGGTGCAGGAGGGAAGAAGAGCGATTGGTGGAATGATGAGGTAAAAAAGTTAGCATATGAGAGGTTTTGTACAAAGCAGAAACGATACAAGGATGGAGGAGTATGTACAGAAAAAGAAAGGTTGAGAGAGTGGTGAAGGAATACAAAAGGAGAGCAAATGAGAAAGTGGGTGAGATGTTATCAACAAATTTTGCTGAGAATAAAAAACAGCTTAGGAGTGAGATTAATAAGTTGAGAAAACCAAGGGAATAAATGAATGACAGTTAAAAATAGGAGAGGAGATTTATTAGATGGAGAGTTGGAAATATCAGGAAGCTGGAGGGAATATCTTGAGGAATTGTTAAATGTTGGTGAAGATAGGAAAGCTGTAATTTCATGCGTTGGGCAGGGAGGTATAACATCTTGTAGGAGTGAAGAAGAGCCAGTTGTGAGTGTGGGGGAGGTGCATGTTGCAGTAGGTAGAGTGAAAGGAGGTAAAATAGCTGGGATTGATGAGATAAAAGCAGATTAGGAGATAGTTTTGGAATGGTTAATGCTTTTGTTTAACAAATGTATGGAAGAGGAGAAGGCACCTAGGGATTGGCAGAAAGACAGTGGGGATAAAGGAGAGAGTAAAAATTATAGGGGAATAAGCTTGTTGAGTATACCTGCTAAAGTGTATGACAGAGTTATTAAAAGAACTAAGAGTAAGATGGAGAACAGGATCGCAGATGAACGACGAGGATTTAGGAAGCACACGTCTTCAAGGACAGCGAGACTATAAATACTGAAGGCTGCCTACCTGGTGTCTACCTGGTGTCTACCTGGTGTCTACCTGGTGCCTACCTGGTGTCTACCTGGTGCCTACCTGGTGTCTACCTGGTGTCTACCTGGTGTCTACCTGGTGTCTACCTGGTGTCTACCTGGTGTCTACCTGGTGTCTACCTGGTGCCTACCTGGTGTCTACCTGGTGTCTACCTGGTGCCTACCTGGTGTCTACCTGGTGCCTACCTGGTGTCTACCTGGTGTCTACCTGGTGCCTACCTGGTGTCTACCTGGTGCCTACCTGGTGTCTACCTGGTGTCTACCTGGTGTCTACCTGGTGTCTACCTGGTGTCTACCTGATGCCTACCTAGTCTCTACCTGGTGCCTACCTGGTGTCTACCTGGTGTCTACCTGGTGTTTACCTGGTGTCTACCTGGTGTCTACCTGGTGTCTACCTGATGCCTACCTGGTGTCTACCTGGTGTCTACTTGGTGCCTACATGGTGTCTACCTGGTGTCTACCTGGTGCCTACCTAGTGCCTACCTGGTGTCTACCTGATGCCTACCTGGTGCCTACCTGGTGTCTACCTGATGCCTACCTGGTGTCTACCTGGTGCCTACCTGGTGCCTACCTGGTGCCTACCTGGTGTCTACCTGGTGCCTACCTGGTGCCTACCTGGTGTCTACCTGGTGTCTACCTGGTGTTTACCTGGTGTCTACCTGATGCCTACCTGGTGTCTACCTGGTGTCTACCTGGTACCTACCTGGTGCCTACCTGGTGCCTACCTGGTGCCTACCTGGTGCCTACCTGGTACCTACCTGATGCCTACCTGGTACCTACCTGGTACCTACCTGGTACCTACCTGGTGCCTACCTGGTGCCTACCTGGTGCCTACCTGGTGCCTACCTGGTGCCTACCTGGTGTCTACCCGATGCCTACCTGGTGTCTACCTGGTGTCTACCTGGTGCCTACCTGGTGCCTACCTGGTGTCTACCTGATGCCTACCTGGTGCCTACCTGATGCCTACCTGGTGTCTACCTGGTACCTACCTGGTGCCTACCTGGTGTCTACCTGGTGTCTACCTGGAAGTAGTTCTCGTAGAAGGAACCACAACATCTTAGTTTCAAGAATCTTATCAACAACCAAAGCGCAGACTTTCAACTACCGGCACACCAAGAATATGCAGTTGACAGAAATAAATAAACCAGAGACACGAATGAAGAAACAAAAGATATTGAAGTAATAGCTGGAAACTTTGTGCATCAGAAGACGTCTCTTAAAACATAATTTATTGTTAACTCAAATTAAGTGTAATAAACAACAGCCAATTCGTAATTTACTAAAATTATCAATATTTTTTTTTTTACCAATTATTTTCTTTCAGATTCCTTTAACAAATTTTTTTCGTCACGCAGAATTGTACAGAAAAACAAATCTTATGTAGATTTTTTTATTTTGCTAAAAACTGTTGAGGAAACTGAAGCTGATGCAACAAACAACAATAAAAACAACAGCAACAACAACAGTAACAACAATAGCAACATCAACAGCAACAACAATAGCAACAACAATAGCAGAAACAAAAAATTAGCAACAATAACAGCAGCAACAACAGTAACAACAACAACAATAATAAAAATATGACTATCATCAACAACTACAACAACAATAGCAACAATAACAGTAACAACAATAGCAACAACATCAACAACAACAGTAACAACAATAGCAACATCAACAACAGCAGTAGCAACAATAGCAACAACATCAACAACAGCAGTCACATCAATAGCAACAACATCAACAACAGTAACAACAATAGCAACATCAACAACAGCAGTAACAACAATAGCAACAACAACAAAAACAACAACAGTAACAACAATAGCAACAACATCAACAAGAGCAGTAACAACAATAGCAAGAAAATTAACAACAATAGTAACAACAATAACAATATCAACAACAACAGTAACAACAACAGCAACAACATCAACAACAACAGTAACAACAATAGCAACATCAACAACAGCAGTAACAACAATAGCAACAACAACAAAAACAACAACAGTAACAACAATAGCAACAACATCAACAAGAGCAGTAACAACAATAGCAAGAAAATTAAAAACAATAGTAACAACAATAACAATATCAACAACAACAGTAACAACAACAGCAACAACATCAACAACAACAGTAACAATAGCAACATCAACAACAATAGTAACAACAATAGCAACATCAACAACAACAGTAGCAACAATAGCAACAACATCAACAACAGCAGTAACAACAATAGCAACAACATCAACAACAGCAGTAACAACAATAGCAACAACATCAACAACAGCAGTAACAACAATAGCAACAACATCAACAACAGCAGTAACAACAATAGCAACATCAACAGCAACAACAATAGCAACAACAATAGCAGAAACAAAAAATAGCAACAATAACAGCAGCAACAACAGTAACAACAACCACAACAATAATAAAAATATGATTAGCATCAACAACTACAACAACAGCAACAACAGCAGTAACAACAATAGCAAAAACATCAACAACAACAGTCACCACAATAGCAACAACATCAACAACAACAGTAACAACAATAGCAACATCAACAACAGCAGTAACAACAATAGCAACAACATCAACAACAACAGTAACAACAATAGCAACAACATCAAGAACAACAGTAACAACAATAGCAACAACAACAACAGTAACAACAACAGCAACAACCTCAACAACAATAATAGCAAAAATAGCAACAACCACAAACACTAGTCCTAGATCTAGTTCTTGCCGTACTTATCGTTCACAGTTCAGAGTCAGCCTAGGTACTTACCAGATGTTGGTCAGTAACATCTGGGGGAGTGACAGAGGCAGGGTGAACACTACAGCATGTTGAAGGGTGAACACTACAGCATGTGGCAGGGTGAACACTACAGCATGTGGCACGGTGAACACTGCAGCATGAGGCAGGGTGAACACTGCTGCATGTGGCAGGGTGAACACTACAGCAAGTGGCAGGGTGAACACTGCAGCATGTGGCAGGGTGAACACTACAGCATGTGGCACGATGAACGCTGCAGCATATGGCAGGGAGAAAACTGCTACATGTGGCAGGGTGAACACTACTGCATGTGGCAGGGTGAACACTACAGCTTGTGGCAGGGTGAACACTGCTGCATGTGGCAGGGTGAACACTACAGCATGTGCCAGGGTGAACACTGCTGCATATGGCAGTGTGAACACTGCTGCATGTGGCAGGGTGAACACTACAGCATGTGGCATGGTGAACACTGCTGCATGTGGCAGGGTGAACACTGCTGAATGTGGCAGGGTGAACACTGCTGCATGTGGCTGGGTGAACACTACAGCATATGGCAGGGTGAACACTGCTGCATGTGGCAGGGTGAACACGACAGCATGTGGCAGGGTGATCACTACAGCATGTGGCAGGGTGAACACTGCTCCATGTGGCAGGGTGAACACTGCAGCATGTGGCAGAGTGAACACTGCACCAAGTGGCAGGGTTAACACTATAACATGTGGCAAATTGAACACAGCATCATGTGGCAGAGTGAACACTGCTGCATGTGGCAGGGTGAACACTACAGCATGTGGCAGGGTGAACACTGCTTCATGTGGCAGGGTGAACACTACAGCATGTGGCAGCGTGAACACTAAAGTATGTGGCAGGGTGAACACTTCACCATGTGGCAGGGTGAACACTTCACCACGTCGCAGGATGAACACTGCAGCATGTGGCAGGGTGAACACTGCAACCTGTAACAGGGTGAACACTTCATCACGTGGTAAGGTGAACACTGCAGCATGTGGCAGGGTGAACACTGCAGCATGTGGCAGGGTGAACACTGCATCATGTGGCAAGGTGAACACTGTAGCATGTGGAAGGGTGAACACTGCACCATGTGGCAGAGGGAACGCTGCACCATGTGGCAGGGTGAACACTGCACCATATGGCAAAGTGAACACTGCACCATGTGGCAGGGTGAGCACTGCACCATGTGGCAGGGTGAACACTGCACCATGTGGTAGGATGAACACTGCAGCATGTGGCAGGGTGAACACTGCAGCATGTGGCAGGGTGAACACTTCAACCTGTGGCAGGGTGAACACTTCATCACGTGGTAAGGTGAACACTGCAGCATGTGGCAGGGTGAACACTGCAGCATGTGGCAGGGTGAACACTGCAGCATGTGGCAAGGTGAACACTGCAGCATGTGGAAGGGTGAACACTGCACCATGTGGCAGGGTGAACGCTGCACCATGTGGAAGGGTGAACACTGCACCATATGGCAAAGTGAACACTGCACCATGTGGCAGGGTGAGCACTGCACCATGTGGCAGGGTGAACACTGCACCATGTGGTAGGGTGAACACTGCAGCATGTGGCATGGTGAACACTGCACCATGTGTCAGGGTGAACACTGCATCATGTGGCAGGGTGAACACTGCACCATGTGGCAAAGTGATCACTACAACATATGGCAGGGTGAACACTGCATCATGTGGCAGGGTGAACACAGCACCATGTGACATGGTGAACACTGCAGCATGTGACATGGTGAACACTGCAGCATGTGGCAGGGTGAACACTGCAGCATGTGGCAGGGTGAACACTGCACCGTGTGGCAGGTTGAAAAGTGCAACATGTGGCAGAGTGTACGCTGCGCCATGTGGCAGGGTGAACACTACACCATGTGGCAGGGTGAACACTGCACTATGTGGCAGGGTGAACACTGCAGCACATGGCACGTGGAACACTACAGCATATGGCAGGGTGAACACTACAACATGTGGCAGGGTGAACACTGCAGCATGTTACAGGGTAAACACTACAGCATGTGGCAGGGTGAACACTGCTGCATGTGGCAGGGTGAACACTGCAGCATGAGACAGGGTGAACACTACAGCATGTGGAAGGGTGAACACTGCTGCATGTGGCAGGGTGAATACTACTGCATGTGGCAGGGTGAACAGGAGAGCATGAGGCAGGGTGAACACTACTGCATGTGGCAGGGTGAACACTTCTGCATGTGGCAGGGTGAACATTGCTGCATGTGACAGGGTTAACACTACAGCATGTGGCAGGGTGAACACTGCTGCATATGGCAAAGTGAACACTACAGCATGTAGCAGGGTGAACACTTCTGCATGTGGCAGGGTGAACACTACAGCATGTGGCAGGGGTGAACATGACAGCATGTGGCAGGGTGAACACTGCACCATGTGGAAGGGTGAACACTACAGCATGTGGCAGAGTGAACACTGCAGCACGTGGCAGGGTGAATGCTGCAGCATGTGGCAGGGTGAACACTGCACCATGTGGCAGGGTGAACACTGCAGCATGTGGCAGGGTGAACACTGCTGTATGTGGCAGGGTGAACACTGCTGCATGTGGAAGGGTGAAAACTACAGCATGTGGCAGGGTGAACACTGCTGCATGTGGAAGGGTGAACACTGCACCATGTGGCAAGGTGAACACTGCAGCATGTGGAAGGGTGAACGCTGCACCATGTGGCAGGATGAACACTGCACCATATGGCAAAGTGAACACTGCACCATGTGGCAGGGTGAGCACTGCACCATGTGGCAGGGTGAACACTGTACCATGTGGTAGGGTGAACACTGCTGCATGCGGCAGGGTGAACACTGCACCATGTGTCAGGGTGAACACTGCACCATGTGGCAGGGTGAACACTGCACCATGTGGCAAAGTGAACACTACAACATATGGCAGGGTGAACACTGCATCATGTGGCAGGGTGAACACTGCACCATGTGACATGGTGAACACTGCAGCATGTGGCAGGGTGAACACTGCAGCATGTGACAAGGTGAACACTGCAGCATGTGGAAGGGTGAACACTGCACCATGTGGCAGGGGGAACGCTGCACCATGTGGCAGGGTGAACACTGCAGCATGTGGCAGGGTGAACACTGCAGCATGTGGCAGGGTGAACACTGCTGTATGTGGCAGGGTGAACACTGCAGCATGTGGCAGGGTGAACACTGCACCATGTGGCAGGGTGAACACTGCAGCATGTGGCAGAGTGAACACTGCAACATGTGGCAGGCTGAACTATGCAGCATGTGACAGGGTGAACACTGCAACATGTGGCAGGGTGAACACTGCACCATGTGGCAGGGTGAACACTTCATGACGGCAGGGTGAACACTGCAGCATGTGGAAGGGTGAACACTGCAACATGTGGTGGGGTGAACACTTCACACGTGGCAGGATGAACACTGCAGCATGTGGCAGGGTGAACACTGCAGCATGTGGCAGGGCGAACACAGCAGCATGTGGCAGGGTGAACACTGCAACATGTGGCAGGGTGAACACTGCAGCATGTGGCAGGGTGAACACTGCAGCATGTGGCAGGGTGAACACTGCACCATGTGGCAGGGTGAACACTGCACCAGGTGGCAGGATGAACACTGCACCATGTGGCAGGGTGAGGACTGCACCATGTGGCAGGGTGAACACTGCACCGTGTGGCAGGGTGAACACTGCAGCATGTGGCAGAGTGAACACTGCGCCATGTAGCAGGGTGAACACTGCACCATGTGGCAGGGTGAACACTGCACTATGTGGCAGGGTGAGCACTGCAGCATGTGGCAGAGTGAACACTGCAGCATGTGGCAGGGGGAACAGTGCGCCATGTGGCAGGGTGAACACTGCACCATGTGGCAGGATGAACTCTGCACCATGTGGCAGGGTGAACACTGCAGTATGTGACATGGTGAACGCTGCAGCATGTGGCAGGGTGAACACTGCAGCAGGGGGCAGGGTGAACACTGCGCCATGTGGCAAGGTGAGCACTGCACCATGTGGCAGGGTGAACACTGCAGCATGTGGTAGGGTGAACACTGCAGCATGTGGCAGGGTGAACACTGCACCATGTGGCAGGGTGAACACTGCACCATGTGGCAGGGTGAACCCTGCACCATATGGCAGGGTGAACACTGCATATGTAACAGAGTGAACGCTGCAGCATGTGGCAGGGTGAACACTGCACCATGTGGCAAGATTAACACTGCACCATGTGGCAGGGTTAACACTGCAGCATGTGGCAGGGTGAACACTGCGCATTGTGGCAGGGTGAATACTGCACCATGTGGCAGGGTGACTACTGCACTGTGTGGCAGGGTGAGCACTGCAGAATGTGGCAGGGTGAACACTGCAACATATGGCAAGGTGAACACTGCACCACGTGTCAGTGTGAACACTGCAACATGTGGCAGGATGAACACTGCAACATGTGGCAGGGTGAACTCTGCAACATGTGTCAGGTTGAACACTGCGTCATGTGGCAGGGTGAACACTGCACCATGTGGGAAGGTGAACACTGCACCACGTGTCAGTGTGAACACTGCAACATGTGGCAGGATGAACACTGCAACATGTGGCAGGGTGAACACTGCGCTATGTGGCAGGGTGAACACTTCAACATAAGGCAGGGTGAGCACTTCAACATGCGGCAGGGTGAACACTGCAACATGTGTCAGGGTGAACACTGCGCTATGTGGCAGGGTGAACACTGCTCCATGTGGGAAGGTGAACACTGCACCACGTGTCAGTGTGAACACTGCAACATGTGGCAGGGTGAACACTGCAACATGTGGCAGGGTGAACACTGCGCTATGTGGCAGGGTGAACACTGCGCCATGTGGCAGGATGAACACTGCACCATGTGGGAAGGTGAACACTGCACCACGTGCCAGTGTGAACACTGCAACATGTGGCAGGGTGAATACTGCAACATGTGGCAGGGTGAACACTGCGCCATGTGGCAGGGTGAACACTGCGCCATGTGACAGGGTGAACACTGCACCACGTGTCAGGGTGAACACTGCAACATAAGGCAGGGTGAACACTGCTTCGTATGGCAGGGTGAACACTCCTCTATGTGGCAGGGTGAACACTGCAGCATGTGACAAGGTGAACACTTCACCACTTGCCAGGGTGAACACCGCGCCATGTGGCAGGGTGAACGCTGCACCACGTGTCAAAGTGAACACTACAACATGTGGCAGGGTGAACACTGCACCTTATGGCAAGGTGAACACTTCAACATGTGGCAGGGTGAACACTGCACTACGTGGCAGGGTGAACACTTCAACATGTGGCAGGGTGAACACTGCACCACGTGTCAGGGTGAACACTGCACCATTTGGCAGGGTAAACACTGCACCATGTGGCAGGGTGAACACTGCACAACGTGGCAGGGTGAACACTGCACCACGTGGCAGGGTGAAGATTGCACCATGTGGCAGGGTGAACACTGCACCACGTGGCAGGGTGAACACTGCACCACGTGCCAGGGTGAACACTTCACCACGTGGCAGGGTGAACACTGCACCATGTGGCAGGGTGAACACTTCACCATGTGGCAGGATGAACACTGCACCACGTGGCAGGGTGAACACTGCGCCATGTGGCAGGGTAACCCTGCTTATTCTCCCCACAGTGACCATACAGTTCTCCACCTCAGACCTTCCAGAAACATTTATGACTGTGACTAATTGAAATTAAAGCACCACTCCCAAACAATTCACAAATGTCCCACAGTTTGGATAGAACATTTCAGACGACAGACACAGAGAAATTTTTGCACCGTCAGTTAATTGTAATAATGAATGTAATAATGAATAATAACCCACGGAGCGGGTGGGGTTTGAACTCATGGCAAGTGAGTTCTTGAGTTTTAGGGCTCACCTGCCGTGTTTGGGCCACTAAGCCTTCTGCAATGTTCCTTCATTCTTATGTTATTACTTGGTATTGGTTCAAACCTCACCCGTTCCTTGGTTTGTTTACAATCGTGTTATTACGATTTGTTGAGTCATGAGTAATAACAACATTCCAGGAGGACACCAGTCATTACTCTATTCCCTTCATAATATGAAAAGATTTTTAATTCAGTGGATCTCAAATGTTTAATTCGGTCAGCGATGATTGCTTTTAGAGTTGTATGCTTCTAAATATGATAAACAATCATTATGACTCACGAAACCTAATGACATGATTGCAAACAAACCATACCACCATTCGTCTGTAAAAACTTGCATTTGTGGTCACAGTGGTGCCTATACTAACCTTCCTATTGTGTGGAAATATACCTATTTGGATGAATCTTATTGTGGCTAGCTGGTCCAGTGGCTAACGCGTCGGTCTGGAGTTTTACGGCTCACTGACAGCGAGTTCTAACCCCGCCCGTTGTATGGTTTGAAGAATTATCTGGGAATAACGGTCTAGGTTGATAATAGACACGAGGTTGAAGCTACCATTGTTGCAGCTAAAAAACATAGGGGCCTCTAAACGGCTCCTTAAACTGCTAACTTTAACAGTCTACCTCCCTGGAGTCTACCTGGAGGGTGTTACAGGTCTATTAGTGTACAGCAGTATTCCATTGTTTCATTCCATGGAACAATGCTCTTCTCCAGACTGAGGGACTGACCACCTCAAAACTTTAAGGGTGATGGACTGATTACATCGTCTTCAAGTATCTTCTGCTTCTATCAACTTTTCTGTACTCGCTTCTATCAACTTTTCTGTACTCGACTGAAGAAGCCTACTGTGTAGGCGAAACGTTTCGAAATAAAGATACCTAACTGTTGCATATGTGTCTTACCTAACAGCAGTATTCCAACCTACATAGACAAATGATTTAAACAGGATCATCGCTGATTTGGTATCTCAAAATAAGATACTAACATTCCAAGTCCTTCACATTAGTTTATCGCTCTATTGTGTAGTTGGAATTTGTTTTATAATAAGTTCTTGGTATTATATCCTGAAAATTTTTGTATCATGCAAATTCTAGAACTGTCTGCAAAGGAAGACGTGTTGCTGTTTTACATCTCTATGTTTGGTATGAGGATGAGAAAGGGATGGGGGGCGAATACTGTGCCTTGTGGAACAACCTTTGACTGCAGAAGCCTCCGATTTAACTCTGCCTTCGATAAGTTCGATCATTGTGCAATTGCGCACAAAAATGCGTTATAAAGAAACAAGTGAAAAAGTGTGCAGATGAATATTTAACATCAACAAAACACAGTAATGATAGTTAAGTCAAGAGGCGGATACAATGAAAAGCTGTTCCACAAGGGACAGTACTCGTCCTCATCCTCACATCTGACGTAGACAGATGCATAACACCCTGTCTCACTCTGCTGGCGATACTAGAATCAACATGAGACTGGGTGATTTTTATTTTTACCTGTAATAAAGATATCACAAGCGGTACTGAAATTCTGAGATAAAGTATCTCATGGAGACCAAACTTTAGCAAGTTGAGAGACCAAGCTTTTACAGGTTTGATGACCAAGCTTTTGCTAACTTGGAGACCAACCTTTAGCCAGCTCAGAAATCAAACTTTTCCAGGCTTAGAGCACAAGATTTTGAAAGCTGGTAGACCGGGTCGCGAGGGTAATGATCTTCGGAAGCGACTCCAGGTAACCAAGTTGTTTAAATAACCAAATTATTTAAATAACCAAGCTGTTTAAATAACCAAACTTTTTAAATAAGTTTCCTTAATGTTTTCGGTGTGTTTATTCCAGCTTGTCAGTATTTTATTCTTCATTTCCTCCCATTTTAATGGAAGACACTGACTATCCCTGACCATGGAAGACTGAACTATCAATTAAACACCTTCGCAATCATTACTTCAACAGCTGCCATGCCAGAAGTGCCCTGACATCACAATTCACATGACCCTCCGAACTACCACATGCCCACCACTTCTTCAGAGTGCAGGCACTATACTTCATCCCTCCAGGACTCAAGTCCGGCTAACCAGCTTCCTTGAATTCCTTCACGTTACCTTGCTCACACTCCAGCAGCACAAGTCATGTATTTAACCTAAATAGAAATTATCGTAATGTAGCCTACTACAGGGTCCTGGGAGCTGCCTCCGCCACCGTCGCTAATTGTTGCCCTCCAGCTCTTGTGTACGTTGGTTCTGCCTCTCAAGGCAATTACGTTACTCACGTCATGGTTTTCGGGAATTGGGATATGGACATCGATATTATTTTACGTGGCTAAGTTGGTGACATGACGGGAACACTGAGGAGTCTTGTTTGTTGATCTTTGTCGGCTCCCACTAGGAAAGAATGTTAGGCACTGGACACAGCAGATTCTTAATGCTAGTGTAGCGACAGTGGTCACGGAAGCTGTGTTGCCAAGAGAAAGGAGATAAGAATGAAGGGGCCCTACAGCAGGTCCACTAGACCATGCTAGTCAGGTCCAAGTCACATCCACTCAACAAGGAAGAAACACTTGAAGGTGTAGCTAAACGTCAGCTGAAGTGGTGACCTGTACTTAACTCAGTGGTGACCTGTACTTAACTCAGTGGTGACCTGTATTTAACTCTGTGAAGAAGTGTCTTGTGTGCTCTCCGTGGACTGAACCAAGATGCCCTCCATCGAGCAACTTTACCAGCAGCTTAAGGAAGAATTGAGAGTAGCGAAGATGAAGATACGGCGATTGACTGAGGAAAACAAGAGGATTCGTAGTGGTCCTCCTGTTTCGAATCCTCAGGTCAAGAAGGGAACGTGGTCAGTGGCTGGACAGCATGGAACGAAGTTGACGATCAAGAAGATGAATGGAAAGGTAGAAACGATGAAGAAGAGACTGCTGTGGAAACATCTAATGCATTCTCTGTGCTACCCGACGAATGTGAGTCGACTACTAGAAACGTTACGACGAACGACACCGAGAAAGGTAAAAAATTGTTGTTGTTGGGGATAGCCAGGTTAGGTACATGGATAGGGCGTTCTGCTTGAAGAACAGGAGTAGGAGACAGAGGGTTTGCTTTCCTGGGGCTGGGATGGAGGATATTGTTAGCCGGCTTGACAACATCATGAACGGTAATGGGATCAATCGTATTATCTGCCTCAGTGCTGGAGGCAATGATGTCGGCAAGCGTAGAAGTGAGGATTTAGTTAAAAGGTTCTGGACAGCAATAGACATAATTAGGAAGAAGAAGGGCCGCCCTGTTATATGTGGTATTTTGCCAAGAAGAGGTGTTGGTAATGAATGGTTGTCCAGAGCAATTGGTATTAATTGTTGGCTGGATAAACACTGTAAGGATAATGCAGTACCATTCATTGACAACTGGGACAACTTCTATGTCCGAAATGACATGTATGCCAGGGATGGGGTTCACTTATCCAGGGCAGGTGTGGGTTTTCTTGCTAACTCAGTTGAGGGGGTTGTTAGGACTTTAAACTAGGATTAGTTAGAGGTATGGGTTTAGAAATGATTAATAATGAGTATGGATATATTGACTTATGCTCTGATATTAAGAATCTTAATGGTAACTGTCATGGAGTAACTCTGGGTAATAATAATTTCAGAAATTGTGTAAAAAACAAAGATGAATAGGAAAAATGTGCAGAAGAAAAAAACATATGATGGTATTTTATGCTAACAGTCGAAGTGCAAGAAATAAGATTAATGAACTACGTTTGGTAGCATGTGCTGGGAACTTTGATGTCATTGCATTAACTGAAACCTAGTATGATTTAAAGATGAAATTGAGACACATGTGCAACATCTGGGTATCTTTATTGTAGACGTTTCGCCATCCAGTGGCTTTATGAACACAAATTCCAGGACATAACTTGAAGACAGTAGGACTATATACAGAAGATGAGGTAATCAGTCCCTCAACCTTGGAGCAGGTGCGATGAGCACCGTAGTCGGTGCTCTTCGCACCTACTCTAAGATTGAGGGACTGATTACCTCATCTTCTGTATATAGTCCTACTGTCTTCAAGTTATGTCCTGGAATTTGTGTTCATAAAGCCACTGGATGGCGAAACGTCTACAATAAAGATACCCAGATGTTGCACATGTGTCAAGGCGCTGCGCTGGCTGCTTGATGCCAAATGGGAAGACTTCGCCACAAGCGAGTCTCTCCATGCCCAATTAGACGTCCCTGCGCTGAATCTGTACTGGAAGACGCTCAGTGACAGACAGACAGACAAACTTGAGACAAGACATGACTACTGGACCTCTCTCCTTGACGAAGACATTCGCAGACCCACAAACCAACACAACCTTTTCTACTCCTTGTATGATCCTGCTCATAAACCTATTTACTAATAACCTTTGATTCTCTGACAGGTACCTTCTATGACAGGTACCATTCTCTGACCCACGTTCGCCTTAGCTTTTGGGTTAAGACATGGCTCAGTTCTACACTCCTCTCTAGCGCTAAACGTCGCATGTCCCTTCCTCCCCGCTCACCCCACCGGAGTCCCAACAGAAGAGCCTGAATTTCTCTTCTCAATATCTGTCCCACGATCGCCTCGCTGCTGGGTTAAGCCCTGGCTCTATTTCTACGACTAAGAACACTCCTCTCCAGCGCTATTCTTCTCTGTCCCGTCTTCCCCTCTCATCCCATTTGGGATCTTACCTGAACTTGCTCGTTCGTTCGCTCGCCTTTGCTCCAGACTCTCCTCCACCACGATGCTGTGAACACTAACTCCAAGGCTGAGGGACTGATTACCTCATCTTTTGTATATAGTTCTACTGTCTTCTAATAGAATCCTTGGCTTCATATCAAGAAGCATAAATAATAGGAGTCCTCAGGTTGTTCTTCAACTCTATACATCCTTGGTTAGGCCTCATTTAGATTATGCTGCACAGTTTTGGTCACCTTATTACAGAATGGATATAAATTCTCTGGAAAATGTACAAAGGAGGATGACAAAGTTGATCCCATGTATCAGAAACCTTCCCTATGAGGATAGACTAAGGGCCCTGAATCTGCACTCTGTAGAAAGACGTAGAATTAGGGGGGATATGATTGAGGTGTATAAATGGAAGACAGGAATAAATAAAGAGGATGTAAATAGTGTGCTGAAAATATCTAGCCTAGACAGGAATCGCAGCAATGGTTTTAAGTTGGAAAAATTCAGATTCAGGAAGGATATAGGAAAGTACTGGTTTGGTAATAGAGTTGTGGATGAGTAGAACAAACTCCCAAGTACAGTTATAGAGGCCAGAACGTTGTGTAGCTTTAAAAATAGGTTGGATAAATTCATGAGTGGGTGTGGGTGGGTGTGAGTTGGACCTGATAACTTGTGCTACCAGGTCGGTTGCCGTGTTCCTCCCTTAGTCAATGTGACCTGAGTACTTCTTGTCCTCGAACCTAAAACAGTTATAACGAACACAAAGTTCGACAAGGCTCACAAAATCTTGGCGGGGTATGGGTAACTCTGTATCATCTTTAATCACCCTGCGAAGAAGATCAATGGCTTGATCAACTGGGACATTGGTGAATAAGGCAGTCACGTCAAAACTTGCAAGCTTCTTATCACTCATGTCGAGATCCCTGATACGGTTAAGGAGGTCACCCGAATGCTTTAGATGAGCCTGACCCATTACATCTGGTATCGGCAGCGCCCCTCACAGTCTAGCAGGAGTTTTGGCGAAATATTTGTCAAAGCTCCTGGGTACAATCAGTCAGGCTCATCTAAAGCATTCGGGTGACCTCCTTAACCGTATCAGGGATCTCGACATGAGTGATAAGAAGCTTGCAAGTTTTGACGTGACTGCCTTATTCACCAATGTCCCAGTTGATCAAGCCATTGATCTTCTTCGCAGGGTGATTAAAGATGATACAGAGTTACCTGTACCCCGCCAAGATTTTGTGAGCCTTGTCGAACTTTGTGTTCGTTATAACTGTTTTAGGTTCGAGGACAAGAAGTACAAACAACTCTTCGGACTAGCCATGGGATCCCCCCTTAGTGCAGTTCTTGCCAATTTATATATGGAGGACCTGGAATCAAGAAGGATCCTCAATAACATCCCTCGTTCAGTTACTTGGATGCGGTACGTAGATGATATTTTGGTCATTGTACCCAAAAATCTTGACGTACAGGGCATCCTCAACACCATCAACAATCTGGAACCTACTATTAAATTTACTCTAGAGGAGGAGAAGGACAACCAGTTACCTTTTCTCGACGTTCTCTTACGCACAGGGGAAAGCAAACTTTCTTTTAAAGTCTACCGGAAGCCTACCTACAAGAATGATCTTCTACATTTCTTCTCTCACCATGACACAAGAACTAAAAGAGGGGTAGTTATTGGCTTCTTTCTGAGAGCCTACAGAATTTCCAGTCCGCAGTTCCTCGAAGAAGAATGTACATACATCACCAACTCTTTTAGTTCACTACACTTTCCCCTACACTTCATACGTGACTGCAGGAAACGTGCAACACGTATCCTCAGCAAGACCAACACCTATCAAATTGAAGAAAAGCCTCCAAGTTACATCGTTTTACCGGTCAGCAACGTTGCCACTAATGTTTCAAAAATGTTTGACAGAAAACTGGCTAAAATATCTACCAGCTCTTCAACTACTATTAGGAACCTGATACAAAAACCCAAGCATGATTCTGGCACAAGTGCAGGAATCTACACTATACCATGTGGGGGGTGTGACAAAGTATATGTAGGGGAAACAGCCAGAACTCTGGACATTAGAATAGCAGAACACAAAAATGCTTGCAGAAATGATGACCGCAAAAACGCATGTGTTCAACATAGAGACGATGTTGGACACCTCATGAAATTCAATGAAGCTAAACTAGTTATTAAAGAAGACGACTTAAGACGGAGAAAATGCATTGAAGCTGCACTAATTTCTGTCAGTAACACTATAAAGCAAAAATCCGGTAGTTACAGTATTTCAAAATTACTAAGCAAGAGGATATTACCCATCCTGGGAACTGGTGTTACTTGATGCCAGCAGGTCCCTCTCTAACCTCACCTCCTTAGTTCCATTACTACTACTACTACTATTACCACCTCTACCCACGCTTCACCTCACCTGACTCCCACCACTATATATATGTGTGTTTTCTTAGTTTTCTCTGTATTAGGACTGAAGAAGCCACTCGTGGCGAAACGTTTCCTTTAATAAATGTCCTGAACTGTACATAAGTGTCTTTTTCCACACACTGATCTGACTAGGTTCTGTGCATTGGCTTAAGCCGGTAGGAGACTTGGACCTGCCTCGCATGAGCCAGTAGGCCTGCTGCAATGTTCCTTCGTTCTTATGTTCTTATGTCCTAGAATATGTATTGATAAAGCCACTGGATGGCGAAACGTCTACAGTAAAGATATCCAGATGTTGCACATGTGTCTTAAGTAGGCACTTTCCCTACGTGGACACGTGACTTGATATAGTCCTCTAGGTGGGCGAAACATCGATAATAAAGGTAGAAGTCCATTGACTTCTAATTTCCAGAGCAAGACTTTATATAGCTCTGTCTTGGTTAACAAAACTGGTGTTGTTACTGGTAGTGAATCATCAGTAGTAAGGTTGCTCCGAGGGTCAACGCCCCTGCGGCTCGGTCCTCACTTATGCCTCCCAGTGGATCAGAACCTGATCAACCAGGCTGTTACTGCTGGCCGCATGCAATCCAATATACGAAACAGGCCGGCTGATCGAGTCTTTTGCTTTCGTAGGGAGTGATTGCAGATTTTGGACCAGTCCCTATAGGATTTTCCAGGTGCAGATTATGATGCATCTTTCTCGCCTGCGTTCCAGGGAATATGGATCAAGAATCTCCAAATATTCCCAGTAATTAAGGTGTCTGACTAAACTAATATGAGCAATGAAGGTTCTCAGTACATTCTCTAGATGTTTAATTTTGCCTGCCATAAATAGGACTGTTAGTGTATGGCAATATTCCAGCCTAGAGAGAACGAATGACTTAAAAGAGATAATCATTGCCATTACATCCCTTGTTTTGAAAGTTCTCATTATCCATCCTATCATTTTCCTCGCAGTTGTGATAGTGACACTGTTGTGATCCTTGAAGGTGAGATCCTCTGACATTAACACTCCCAAGTTCTTCACGTTAATTTCTCGCTCTATTGTGTAGTTATAATCTGTTGTATTCTGTTCTAGACAGTTCTTAAAAATTTCGTAACTGAGTAAACGAAATTTGTCATTGATCATGTTTATCGTAGCCCATTTGAGAACTTGGTTCATCTAAGAACATAAGAATAGAGGAACACTGCAGAAGGCCTACTGGCCCATACAAGGCAGCTGGAGATTTACTGAGTCTTAATTGGATGACATTCATGCTCGTTCTTTAGGTGGATGTGACTTGGACCTGACTAGGCTGGGTCAGTGGCTTAAGCCGGTAGGTTACTTGGACTTGCAACACTAGGGTTGAAAACAGTAAATGTATAAAAGACATTCAGCATGAAGTTATAAATAAAGACAATAGATCAGGTCAGCAAACAAAGGGGGACAGCAGAGGGCAGCAAGGGACTAGCTCCCTTAAGGTCTACTATACTAATAGCAGGAGTGTAAGAAATAAGATAGATGAGCTAAGATTAATTGCAAGTGCAGGAAACATAGATATTATTGCTATAACAGAGACCTGGCTCAATCTGAAAGATAGAGAGATGCCTTCTGAATGTCACAGTGGTGACGTGTACTTAGCTCAGTGGTGACGTGTACTTAGCTCAGTGGTGACGTGTACTTAGCTCAGTGGTGACGTGTACTTAGCTCAGTGGTGACGTGTACTTAGCTCAGTGAAGACCTGTTTGTGTGCTCTTGAGTGGTGACCTGTACTTTGAGTGCTGACCTGTACTTAACTCTGTGAAGAAGTGTCTTGTTTGCTCCCGTGGACTGAACCAAGATGCCCTCCATCGAGCAACTTTACCAGCAACTTAAGGAAGAATTGAGGGCAGCGAAGATGGAGATACGGCGATTGACCGAGGAAAACAAGAGGATTCGTAGTAGTCCTCCTGTTTCGAGTCCTCAGGTCAAGAAGGGATCGTGGTCAGTGGTTGGACAGCAGGGGACGACGAAATTGACGATCAAGAAGACGAATGGAAAGCCAGAAACGATGAAGAAGAAAGAGACTGCTGTGGAAACTCCCGTGGAAACCTCCAACGCATTCTCGGTGCTACCCGACGAATGTGAGTCTACTACTGGGATCGTCACGACGAACGACAACAAGGAAGGTAAGAATATTGTTGTTGTTGGGGATAGCCAGGTTAGATACATGGATAGGGCATTCTGCTTGAAGGACAGGAGTAGGAGACAAAGGGTATGCTTTCCTGGGGCTGGGATGGAGGACATTGTTAGCCGGCTTGACAACATCATGAACGGTAATGGGATCAATCCTATTATTTGCCTCAGTGCTGGAGGCAATGATGTAGGCAAGCGTAGAAGTGAGGATTTAGTTAGAAAGTTCAGGACAGCTATAGACATGATTAGGAAGAAGGGGGGGCGCCCTGTTATATGTGGCATTTTGCCAAGAAGAGGTGTTGGTAATGAATGGTTGTCCAGAGCAATTGGTATTAATTGTTGGCTGGATAAACACTGTAAGGATAATGCAGTACCATTCATTGACAACTGGGACAACTTCTATGGCCGAAATGACATGTATGCCAGGGATGGGGTTCACTTATCCAGGGCAGGTGTGGGTTTTCTTGCTAACTCAGTTGAGGGGGTTGTTAGGACTTTAAACTAGGATTAGTTAGAGGTATGGGTTTTGAAATGATTAATAATGAATATGGATATATTGACTTATGCTCTGATATTAAGAATCTTAATAGTAACTGTCATGGAGTAACTCTGGGTAATGATAATTTCAGAAATTGTGTAAAAACAAAGATGAATAGGAAAAATGTGCAGAAGAAAAAACATATGATGGTATTTTATGCTAACAGTCGAAGTGCAAGAAATAAAATTAATGAACTACGTTTGGTAGCATGTGCTGGGAACTTTGATATCATTGCATTAACTGAAACGTGGTATGATTTAAAGAGTCGGGATATGACTGCTGAGTGTAATATTCAGGGATTTAAGTTATTCAATGTGGATAGATGTAATGGGAAGGGGGGAGGAGTTGCATTGTATGTTCGAGAAAATATTAATTGTTGCATAAAAAAAGGTATAAAAATAGATGGAGCAGTAACAGAGTCTGTTTGGGTAGAGTTCGTGGAGGGTCAAGAAAAACTAATTCTAGGTGTAATATACCGACCTCCAGGCTTGGATCACGATAGAGGGAGACTTCTTTGGGACGAAATTGTTAGGGCTTCTGGACACAGTAACGTAGTCATAGTAGGGGACTTTAACTTTAGCCAAATTGACTGGAATTCTTTGACAGGTAATCTAGAGTCCAGTGACTTCATGGAAACAGTTCAGGACTGTTTTCTGAAACAGAGTGTAACTGAACCTACCAGGGGTAATAATTTGCTAGACCTAGTCTTGTCAAATAAGGAAACACTCGTGAATAATCTGGAGATCACTGAAGAGCTTGGCGCAAGTGATCACAAATCCATCACCTTTAGCATTAATTGGGAATGCAAGAATAATGATAATACAGTAAAAATCCCCGATTTTCGTTCTGCCGATTATAATGGACTTAGGGAACATCTGTCTAATCTTGATTGGGGTTATCTAGCTAATGATTTTATTGACGATAATCATACTTATGAATATGAAGGGATCTGCTTTTATGATTGTTTTCTTAATAATGTACACAGTGCCCAGAGTATATACATTCCCCAGAGAGAAATTAGGTCTAATAATAACGATCCCAAATGGGTTAACAGGAGGCTAAAGCATCTATTAGGGGAGAAAAGGGGAATTTATAGGCGCATCAGAAGAGGAGAGGTTAACCTTACTGACCAATATGTTCAGCTTAAAAGAGAAGTAAAAAAGGCGATTAGAAAGGCTAAACGTGACTATGAAATTAGAGTTGCTAATGAATCAAAGACTAATCCAAAGGGGTTCTTTCAAGTGTATAGGACGAAGGTGAAGGAAAAAGTAGGACCTCTGAAATCTGGGAATGGACAGCTGACGGATAATGAACTGGAAATGTGTTCCTTATTTAATGACTATTTTTTGTCAGTTTTTACACAGGAAGATGTAAATGAGATTCCAGTAATTAACAATTATTTAGTTCCTGATGAATTTAAGTTAACTAATATTACTGTCACGAGGGACATGGTTATTAAACAGATAGACAAACTGAAACAAAATAAGTCCCCGGGACCCGATGAGTTGTTTTCAAGGGTACTTAAGGAATGCAAGATGGAGCTTAGTCAGCCATTAACGAGTGTATTCAATGCGTCCATCCTTACCAGTGTTGTGCCAGAGATGTGGAAGATGGCTAATGTGGTTCCTATATTCAAATCAGGGGATAAGTCCACTCCTTCAAATTACCGTCCAATAAGCCTGACATCTATAGTGGGCAAGTTATTAGAATCAATTATAGCTGACATTATCAGAAGTCACCTTGAAGAGCATAACTTGATAAATGAATCTCAGCATGGATTCACGAGAGGTCGTTCCTGCCTGACAAACTTACTGACGTTCTTCAATAGAACATTTGAGGCAGTTGACAGTGATAAGGAATATGATATTGTTTATTTGGATTTTAGTAAAGCCTTCGACAGAGTACCTCACAAGAGACTCTTAAGAAAAGTGGCAGCTCATGGTATAGGAGGTAAAGTTCTAGCATGGATTGAGGCATGGCTTACCAATAGAAAGCAGAGAGTTACCATTAATGGAGTGAAATCTGAATGGGGATTAGTCACTAGTGGCGTTCCACAAGGATCAGTTTTAGGCCCTCTCTTGTTCATAATTTACATTAATGACCTTGATGAAGGGATTACTAGTGACATGAGTAAGTTTGCTGATGATACAAAGATAGGCCGTATAATTCACTCTGAGGAGGATATCAATGAACTCCAGGACGATTTGAACAAATTAATGTCTTTGTCTGAGAAATGGCAGATGAAGTTTAATGTGGATAAGTGTAAGGTACTTGCCCTTGGTAATGAAAATAACCCTCGAAGCTATAATCTAGGTGAAGTAGAGCTTGGTCATACAGAATGTGAAAAAGACTTGGGAGTCATGGTAAGCAGAAATCTAAAGCCAAGACAGCAGTGCCTCAGTGTGCGCAACAAGGCCAACAGATTACTTGGATTTATCTCAAGAAGTATAAGTAACAGAAGTCCAAAAGTTATTTTACAGCTCTATACATCACTAGTGAGGCCTCATTTAGATTATGCTGCTCAGTTTTGGTCCCCTTACTACAGTATGGACATAGACTCATTAGAGAACATACAGAGAAGAATGACTAAAATGATTTACTGTGTAAGGAACCTCCCGTATGAAGATAGACTTAAAGCCTTAAATCTCCACTCTCTGGAGAGGCGTAGAATGAGGGGAGATATCATTGAAGTGTATAAGTGGATGACGGGCATAAACAAGGGAGACATTAATAAAGTACTGAGGGTGTCGAACCAGGTAAGAACCAGGAATAATGGATTTAAGTTGGATAAATTTAGATTTAGAAAGGACATAGGTAAGTACTGGTTTTCTAACAGAGTTGTAGATGCGTGGAACAGTCTTCCCAGTGGGGTGATAGAGGATAGGACCTTTGGTAGCTTTAAGAAGAGACTGGACAAATATATGAGCGGGAGGGGCTGGGTTTGATTGGTGTTGGGGGGTGCGGGAGTTGTTTCTTGAGTAGCTTTAGGTAGATGTCGTTTTGATAAGGACCTGCCTCGTATGGGCCAGTAGGCCTTCTGCAGTGTTCCTACATTCTTATGTTCTTATGTTCTTATGTTCTTATAAATTATTCCACACTGACAGGGTCAACAGGAAGGGTGGTGGAGTAGCGATGTATGTCAGAGACAATTTAAATTGTTGTGTTAGACAAGATATAAAATTAGAAGCATCAGCCACTGAATCTGTTTGGTTACAGCTTCTCGAGGGCCGAGAAAAACTAATTTTGGGTGTGATTTACAGGGCCCCAAATCTTGATAGGGAGTGCAGTAAACTTCTATGGGACGAAATTCGTAAGGCATCTACATACGAAAATGTGCTAATGGGAGATTTCAACTATAGACAGATTGACTGGAACAATTTGACAGGAAATTTAGAGTCAGGTGACTTTCTTGATACGATTCAGGATTGTTTTTTAAAACAGTTTATGACAGAGCAAACTAGAGAAAATAATCTGCTTGACTTGGTTCTTGCTAGCAGGGAAACGCTACTTAATAATCTTGAAGTTAATGATGAGCTTGGGGAAAGTGATCACATATCACTCAGTTTTAATATATCATGGAATTTCCCTAATAATGGCAATCAAGTCTCTGTTCCTGACTTCCACTTGGCTGATTTCATAGGACTAAAAAATTACTTGGGTGGGCTGAACTGGAATGACCTGACTATGGGTCAGGTAGGTGATCATGATTGCTGATATGACGTTTTCCAGGGCATAGTTCTAGCTGTTCAGACAACATATGTTCCAAATAGGGAAATCAGATCAAACAAAAATGATCCTAGATGGATGAACAATAGATTAAAACATCTCATTGGTCAAATGAGAGGCATATACAGGTAAATCAAAAGAGGAGAAGTGCAATTAAGAAATCAATATATTCAGTTAAAGAGAGAAATAAAAAAGGGAATAAGAGAAGCAAAGAGATTATGAGGTTAAAGTTGCTAGAGAATCGAAGACTAACCCAACAGGATTCTTTCAGGTATACAGAAGTAAGATCAGGGACAAGATAAGCCCACTCAAAAGTTACTCGGGTCAGCTCACGGACAGTGATAAGGAAATGTGTAGAATTTTTATCACTTACTTCCTCTCAGTTTTTACACAGGAAGATACTAGCGATATTCCAGAAATAATAAATTATGTAGAACAGGTTGATAATAAACTATGCACGATTAGGGTCACAAGTGACATGGTCCTTAGGCAAATAGATAAATTAAAACCTAACAAATCCCCAGGCCCTGATGAACTGTACACAAAGGTTCTAAAGGAATGCTAAGAGGAACTTAGCAAACCTTTGGCTAATCTTTTCAATATATCACTACAGACTGGCATGGTGCCAGATAAGTGGAAAATGACAAATGTGGTACCTATTTTCAAAGCAGGTGACAGGTCCTTAGATTCGAACTATAGACCAATGAGCCTAACCTCCATAGTAGGAAAATTTATGTAATCAATAATTGCCGAGGCAGTTCGTAGCCACCTTGAAAAGCATAAATTAATCAACGAATCTCAGCATGGTTATACAAAGGGGCGTTCCTGCCTTACGAATTTATTAACTTTTTTCACTAAGGTATTTGAGGAGGTAGATCATGGTAATGAATATGATATTGTGTATATGGACTTCAGTAAGGCTTTTGACAGGGTCCCACATCATAGACTATTGAGAAAAATTAAAGCACATAGAATAGGAGGAAATTTTTTTTTCCTGGATAGAGGCATGGTTGACAAATAGGCAGCAGAGAGTTTGCATAAATGGGGAGAAATCAGAGTGGGGAAGCGTCACGAGCGGTGTTCCACAGGGGTCAGTGTTGGGCCCCCTGCTGTTCACAATCTACATAAACGACATTGATGAGGGCATAAAGAGCGACATAAGCAAGTTTGCCGATGACACCAAAATAGGCCGTCGAATTCATTCTGACGAGGACGTTAGAGCACTACAGGAAGATTTGAATAGATTGATACAGTGGTCGGAGAAATGGCAGATGCAGTTTAATATAGACAAATGCAAAGTTCTAAATGTTGGACAGGAAAATAACCATGCCACATATACACTAAATAATGTAGATCTTAATATTACGGACTGCGGAAAAAATTTAGGAGTTCTGGTTAGCAGTAATCTGAAACCAAGACAACAGTGCATAAGTATTCGCAATAAAGCTAACAGAATCATTGGCTTCATATCAAGAAGCATAAATAAGAGGAGTCCTCAGGTTGTTCTTCAACTCTATATATCCTAGGTTAAGCCTTATTTAGATTATACTGCACAGTTTTGGTCACCGTATTACAGAATGGATATAAATGCTCTGGAAAACTTACAAAGGAGGATGACAAAATTGATCCCATGTATCAAAAATCTTTTCTATGAGGATAGGCAGAGGGCCCTGAATCTGCACTCTCTCGAAAGGCGTTGAATTTGGGGGCATACGATTGAGGTGTATAAATGGAAGACAGGAATAAATAAAGGGGATGTAAATAACGTGTTGAAAATATCTACCCTAGACAGGACTCGTAGCAATGGTTTTAAGTAGGAAAAATTCAGATTCAGTAAGGATATAGGAAAGCACTGGTTTGGTAATAGAGTTGTGGATGAGTGGAACAAACTTCCAAGTACAGTTATAGAGGCTAAAATTTGTGTAGTTTTAAAAATAGGTTAGATAAGTACATGAGTGGGTGTGAGTTGGACCTGATTAACTTGTGCTACTAGGTCAGTTGTCGTGTTCCTCCCTTAAGTGAATGTGACCTGACCTGATTAGGTTGGGGCATTGGCTTAAACCAGTAGGAGACTTGGACCTGCCTCGCATGGGCCAGTAGGCCTACTGCAGTGTTCCTTCTGTCTTATGTTCTTATGTTCTTATGTGTCAGTAGGCTTGTTGCAATGTTCCTTCTTTCTTGTGTTCTCATTCTAGAATCTCCTGCAAAGGAAGACACAGTGCTAAGCTTAACATATCTATGTCAGGTATGAGGATGAGGGGAAAGGATGAGGACTAGTACTGTACATTGTGGCACAGTTTTCACAGTAATGATAAAATCTGTTTACCATAACTCTTTGTGTACTATTTCCAGTCATTCCTTATTACGTATTTTGTGTGCATTTGCAAAATCTGTGCATACTACATCTGCATTCTGTTTGTCTTCTAGTGCATCCAAGACCACGTCATTGTCCAGTAGTTGTGAGAGGCAGGTGAGACCTGCTCTAAACCCATTCTGCCCTGGGTTGTGCAATTACTGGGAATTTAAATGAGTGACGATCTTGCTGTTAGAACTCTTTCTAAGATTTTTATGATGTGGGACGTTAGCGTTCTCGGTCTATGATTCTTTGCTATTGTTTTGCTGCCACCTTTGTGGAATGGGTCTAAATCCGTTATTTTTTTTAGCGACTGTGTGATTACAACCGTGTCTAGGCTCCCTCTCCATAGCACGCATAAAGCATGCGAAAGGGGTTTCTTGCTATTCTTGATGAACACGGAGCTGCACGAGTCTGAGTCTGGGACAGAGTGCATGGGCATGTTGAGTGGGGAAGATGTTTTTCTAAACTATAATATAATATATCTAAAAAAGTTCCAGTGGGACAACTCTGACTCTGAGTTTGAGTCAGAGTGCAATGAAAGCTTACAAAGCAAAAATTATAACTTATTTTTTGATAAATTAGACACATGTGCAACTCTTGGGTATCTTTACTGAGGAAACGTTTCGCCACACAGTGGCTTCCTCAGTCCATACAAAGGAGAATCTTGAAGAACAGGAGGAGAATGAGGTAATCAGTCCTTCAACCTTGAGTCGATGTGGTCAGTCCATCAACTCAAGGTTGAGGGACTGATTACCTCATTCTCCTCCTGTTCTTCAAGATTCTCCTTTGTATGGACTGAGGAAGCCACTGTGTGGCGAAACGTTTCCTCAATAAAGATACCCAAGAGTTGCACATGTGTCTAATTTATCAACATGTCGGTTCTCTGAACCATTCATCTACAAACTTATTTTTTATTAATTCACTTGTTCAGGAGTGGAAAGTTGCACTATTGAAGCAACCACTCTCTGCAACATTTACAGTAATTTAACAGACATGTAAATGAGAATGTATTGGCTGGAGTAGAAGGCTGTGAATTTTGTTGTCTGTACGATTGCTCGGTGTGATCCTTTTTGTCGAGGAAATTGTTGCCTGTTTAAAGGGTAAAATTAGTGACGAACTGGAAGAGAGATTAGGTGACAGATGACGAAGAAAGAAGAATGAAGAAGTAGAGGAGGAGGAGAAAGAGTAGATGGAGAATGGGGATGAATAAGAAAAGGGAAGAATGCACGGAGAACCAGAAAGGTGGAGGGAAGTACCGAACCACTTGGTCAAGATAGTTAAAACTCTGCTTTAAATTCATTAAACTTAGCCAACCCACTCTGGCACAACCCCTCTTAGTAGGAGCCCCTGAGCTTCCACTGTCTACTTATACAGTGGTCTGATCCTCCGCAGGTGCCCACTTAACTACCACTGTACTTACATTGGGGTGTGATCCTCTGCAGGTGGACTCAAACCCATCAATACATTTCTGCATTTCCCAAGATGGTTTTTGTCTAGAGGCTCCACCCTAATCACTTCCTCCAAGGCCTAAATCACAGGTCAAGAAGGCAATTGTCCAGATCTGCAGAGGATTATCCTCTAAGTGAGCTGCTGCGACTGGTGAGTGTGGTACCTGGCCTCACCTGCCCGTGATCGGTGCGTGTGGTACCTGGCCTCACCCTCCCTCACCTGCCCGTGATTGGTGCGTGTGGCACCTGGCCTCAGCCCCCCTCACCTGCCCGTGATCGGTGCGTGTGGCACTTGGCCTCACTCCCTCACCTGCCCGTGATCGGTGCGTGTGACACCTGGCCTCACTCCCTCACCTGCCCGTGATCGGTGCGTGTGACACCTGTGCTGATCGGTGCGTGTGACACCTGGCCTCACTCTCACCTGGTGATCAGTGCTCACACCCTCACCCGCCGTGTGACAGTGCTCACTCCCTCACCTGCCCGTGATCGGTGCGTGTGACACCTGGTCTCACTCCCTCACCTGCCCATGATCGGTGCGTGTGGCACCTGGCCTCACACCCTCACCCGCCCGTGCTCGGTGCGTGTGGTACCTGGCCTCACACCCTCACCCGCCCGTGCTCGGTGCGTGTGGCACCTAGCCTCACCCCCCCACCTGCCCGTGCTCGGTGCGTGTGGTACCTGGCCTCCCCCCTCACCTGCCGGTGCTCGGTGCGTGTGGTACCTGGCCTCACACCCTCACCTGCCCGTGCTCGCCCAGCTTGCCAGTCATTAAAGGTTAATTGTACACGGAGGTAATGAAAGCTAAAGTCTTTCTACATAAATACATACATTTCTTTTCACGGTCGCCACTCAAAGGTAATGTGAATGAGGTCTGAAGTGCTCGCCAATCCCATAAAGGCAACGGGGGGCAGCAAACTGATGTTTAACGTCGTCGGAGGTACACTTTGCATACAGTGGTGTAGCATAGCGTGTTCTTGTGTGGTTTGTAGCTTGTCGACTAAACGAGGGTCATTGTGGCCATTATCCATCTAGTCATTAATATCATTCAGTATGGAATTCAAGCAAACTCTTGTGTAAATAGACAGAAATACACAGCTATTAGGGTATAGAGATACACATGTCTCAGCGTATTTACACCAGGATGCACTTACCAAGAGGTATATATACGCTGAGATAAAGAGTTCTCAGTATATTTCCACACATTAATCCGAATAACTACATCAAAGTTACATAATACCGAGTAACAGGTGAACAAGACACTAAATATAACACCTGGGTATTTATTGCTAAAGATGTTTTAAATACCAGAGGCTTTTGCAGTCTGATAAAAATACGAATATAGGCGGTCAGGTGTTGCACATGTCTTATTCACAAACCACACACCTATCTGAATAGACTGAGATGCATACATATTAGTGTATGCATACTGAAACGAACCTTTCCGTGTGTATTTCAGCGTAGGAAGAACTCTTAAAAATTCCACTTTTACAAAAGCTCATTTAAAGTATTAAATATGTACTCAATGGAGCGGAGGAGAGATACATGATAATATATACCTGGAGAGCACTCGAGGGCCTGGTCCCAAATCTGCACACTGCCATAACAACATACTGGAGTGAGAGATGTGGGAGGAAGTGCATGATAAACCCGGGGAAAAGCTGAGGGCAGTGGGATTATTCAACAACTTACCAGAAGATATCAGAAACGCTGCTGGAACAAGTGTATTAGTTGATAAATTAGACACATGTGCAACTCTTGGGTATCTTTATTGAGGAAACGTTTCGCCACACAGTGGCTTCATCAGTCCATACATAGGAGAAACTTGAAGAACAGGAGGAGAATGAGGTAATCAGTCCCTCAACCTTGAGTCGATGTGTTCAGTCCATCAATCTTGAGTATTCAATCTTGGTATTCTACTCAAGATTGATGGACTGAACACATCGACTCAAGGTTGAGGGACTGATTACCTCATTCTCCTCCTGTTCTTCAAGTTTCTCCTATGTATGGACTGATGAAGCCACTGTGTGGCGAAACGTTTCCTCAATAAAGATACCCAAGAGTTGCACATGTGTCTTATTTATCAACATGTCGGTTCTCTGAACCGTTCATCTACAAACTTACCAGAAGATATCAGAAACGCTGCTGGAACAAGTGTATTAGTCTTCAAAAGGAAACTGGACCAGTATCTCTACCTGGCTGCACTGGAAGACAAACAGAATGTAGATGTATTATGCACAGATTTTGCAAAAGCCTTCTACAAATGCTATCACGATGTAATAACGCACAAAATGTGTGCTCAAGGGATAACTGGCAAAGTAGACAGATGGATCTTTAACTTTCTAACTAATTGAACACAAAGAGTAGTGGTCAACAGAGTTAAATCAGATGCTGCCATAGTGAAGAACTCTGTCCCACAAGGCACGGTACTCGCCCCCATCCTGTTACTCATCCTCATATCAGACATAGACAGAGATGTAAACCATAGCACCGTATTATTCATTGCGGATGATACTAGGATCTACATGAGAGTGTCATCTGCTGAGGACGCGGTTAACCTCCAAGAAGATATAAACAAAGTTTTCCAGTGGGCAACGGTAAACAATATGATGTTCAATGAGGACAAATTCCAACTACTACGTTATGGAAAACTGGAGGAAATAATAACTAGAAATGAGTATACTACAAACTCTAATCACACAACAGAGTACAAAAGTAGTGTGAAGGACCTGGGAGTGGTAATCTTTGAGGATCTTACCTTCAAGGATCACAGCAGTGCCACTGTGAAGAAAATGATAGGATGGGTAATGAAAACAGTCAAGACAAGAGATGCCAAACCAATGATGATCCTTTAAGAACATAAGAACGAAGGAACACTGCAGAAGGCCTACTGGCCCATGCGAGGCAGGTCCAAGTCTCCTACCGGCTTAAGCCAATGCACCCAACCTAGTCAGGTCAGGTCACATTGACTTAAGGGAGGAACACGGCAACCGACCTGGTAGCACAAGCTATCAGGTCTAACTCACACCCACCCACATCCACTCATAAGAACATAAGAACATAAGAACGAAGGAACACTGCAGAAGGCCTACTGGCCCATGCGAGGCAGGTCCAAGTCCCTACCGGCTTAAGCCAATGCACCCAACCTAGTCAGGTCAGGTCACATTGACTCAAGGGAGGAACACGGCAACCGACCCGTTAGCACAAGCTATCAGGTCTAACTCACACCCACCCACATCTACTCATGTATTTATCCAACCTATTTTTAAAGCTACACAACGTTCTGGCCTCTATAACGGTACTTGGGAGTTTGTTCCACTCATCCACAACTCTATTACCAAACCAGTACTTTCCTATATCCCTCCTGAATCTGAATTTTTCCAACTTAAAACCATTGCTGCGAGTCCTGTCTAGGCTAGATATTATCAGCACACTATTTACATCCCCTTTATTTATTCCCGTCTTCCATTTATACACCTCAATCATATCCCCCCTAATTCTACGTCTTTCTAGAGAGTGCAGTTTCAGGGCCCTTAGTCTATCCTCATAGGGAAGGTTTCTGATACATGGGATCATCTTTGTCATCCTCCTTTGTACATTTTCCAGAGAATTTATATCCATTCTGTAATACGGTGACCAAAACTGTGCAGCATAATCTAAATGAGGCCTAACCAAGGATGTATAGAGTTGAAGAACAACCTGAGGACTCCTATTATTTATGCTTCTTGATATGAAGCCAAGGATTCTATTAGCTTTATTGCGAACACTTATGCACTGTTGTCTTGGTTTCAGATTACTGCTAACCAGAACTCCTAAATCTTTTTCGCAATCCGTAATATTAAGATCTACATTATTTAGTTTATATGTGGCATGGTTATTGTCCTGTCCAACATTTAGAACTTTGCATTTGTCTATATTAAACTGCATCTGCCACTTCTCCGACCACTGCATCAGTCTATTCAAATCTTCCTGGAGTGCTCGAATGTCCTCGTCAGAATGAATTCGACGGCCTATTTTGGTGTCATCGGCAAACTTGCCGATGTCGCTCTTTATGCCCTCATCTATGTCGTTTATGTAGATTGTGAACAGCAGGGGGCCCAACACTGACCCCTGTGGAACACCGCTCGTGACGCTTCCCCACTCTGATTTCTCCCCATTTATGCAAACTCTCTGCTGCCTATTTGTCAACCATGCCTCTATCCAGGAAAAAATTTCTCCTCCTATTCCATGTGCTTTAATTTTCCTCAATAGTCTCTGATGTGGGACCCTGTCAAAAGCCTTACTGAAGTCCATATACACAATATCATATTCGTTACCATGATCTACCTCCTCAAATACCTTAGTGAAAAAAGTTAATAAATTCGTAAGGCAGGAACGTCCCTTTGTAAAACCATGCTGAGATTCGTTGATTAATTTATGCTTTTCAAGGTGGCTACGAACTGCCTCGGCAATTATTGATTCCATAAATTTTCCCACTATGGAGGTTAGGCTTATTGGTCTATAGTTCGAAGCTAAGGACCTGTCACCTGTTTTGAAAATAGGTATCACATTTGCCATTTTCCACTTATCTGGCACCATGCCAGTTTGTAGTGATATGTTGAAAAGATTAGCCAAAGGTGTGCTAAGCTCCCCTTTACATTCCTTTAGAACCCTTGCATACAGTTCATCAGGGCCTGGGGATTTGTTAGGTTTTAATTTATCTATTTGCCTAAGGACCATGTCACTTGTGACCCTAATAGTGCACAGTTTATTATCGTCCTGTTCTACATAATTTATCATTACTGGAATATCACTGGTATCCTCCTGTGTAAAAACTGAGAGGAAGTATGTGTTAAAAATTCTACACATTTCCTTATCACTGTCAGTGAGCTGACCCGAGGAACTTTTGAGTGGGCCTATCTTGTCCCTGATCTTACTTCTGTATACCTGAAAGAATCCTTTTGGGTTAGTCTTCGATTCTCTTGCAACTTTAACCTCATAATCTCTTTTTGCTTTTCTAATTCCCTTTTTTATTTCTCTCTTTAACTGAATATATCGATTTCTTAATTGCCCCTCTCCTCTTTTGATTTGCCTATATATGCCTCTCTTTTGACCAATCAGATATTTTAATCTATTGTTCATCCATTTAGGATCATTTTTGTTTGATCTGATTTCCCTATTTGGAACATAATTTGACTGAGCAGCTAGAACTATGCCCTGGAAAGCATCATATCGGCAACCATCACCACCTACCTGACCCCTAGTCAGGTCATTCCAGTTCAGCCCACCTAAGTAATTTTTCAGTCCTATGAAATCAGCCAAGCGAAAGTCAGGGACGGAGACTTGATTGCCATTATTAGGGGAATTCCATGATATGTTAAAACTGAGTGATTTGTGATCACTCTCCCCAAGCTCATCATTAACCTCAAGATTATTAATTAGTGTTTCCCTACTGGCAAGAACCAAGTCAAGGAGGTTATTTCCCCTAGTTGGCTCTGTCACAAACTGTTTTAAAAAACAATCCTGGATCGTATCAAGAAAGTCACCCGACTCTAAATTTCCTGTCAAATTGCTCCAGTCAATCTGTCTATAGTTGAAATCTCCCATTAGCACAACATTTTCGTATGTAGATGCCTTACGAATTTCGTCCCATAGAAGTTTACTGCACTCCCTATCAAGATTTGGGGCCCTGTAAATCACACCCAAAATTAGTTTTTCTCGGCCCTCGAGAAGCTGTAACCAAACAGATTCAGTGGCTGACGCTTCTAATTTAATATCTTGTCTAACACAACAATTTAAATTGTCTCTGACATACATCGCTACTCCACCACCTTTCCTGTTGACCCTGTCAGTGTGGAATAATTTATAGCCTTGTATGTGACATTCAGATGGCATCTCTCTATCTTTCAGATTGAGCCAGGTCTCTGTTATAGCAATAATATCTATGTTTCCTGCACTTGCAATTAATCTTAGCTCATCTATCTTATTTCTAACACTCCTGCTATTAGTATAGTAAACCTTAAGGGAGCTAGTCCCTTGCTGCCCTCTGCTGTCCCCCTTTGTTTTCTGACCTGTTCTATTGTCTTTATTTATAACTTCATGCTGAATGCCTTTTATACATTTACTGTTTCCAACCCTAGTGTTGCAACCTGCTTGTTTCCCACACACACCCATACCTCTATCTTCCATCAGTTTAAAATCATAGGCATTTCACCAATGGCCTTCTCAATCGAGTCTGCAAGTGCTACCACCCCTGCCCCAGAGAGATGAACCCCATCCCTTGCATACATATCATGTTTGCCATAAAAGTTGTTCCAGTTGTCAATGAATGGGATTGCAAGTTCCTTGCAGTATCTGTCTAGCCAGCAATTTACACCAATTGCCCTAGACAACCATTCATTTCCTACTCCCCTTCTAGGCAAGATGCTACATATGATTGGGATCCCTCCCTTAGACTTAATGAAATCTATAGCTGACCTGTACTTATCTAGCAGCTCTTCTCTCCTACCCTTCCCAATATCATTTCCACCAGCACTGAGACAGATAATGGGCTTGTTCCCATTACCTGACATGATATTATCCAGTCTGTTGACAATGTCCCCAACACCAGCTCCAGGGAAGCACACTCTATCTCTCATCTTCTTATTCCTATTACAAAAAGCACGGTCAACATATCTTACCTGAGAGTCACCAACCACAAGAATGCGCTTACCTTCATTAGCAGGGGCAGTAGTACCCTTACCTTCACTGGCCACTGAAGTACATTCATCCTGGAGAACAGAGAAGCGATTTCCTACCTTCAGATCTTCACTCTTAACTTTCCTTACTCTGATGCGCCTCCCATTACTGTGAACAACTCGCCACTTGTAGCAGGTGCTGGGCTGCACCTCACTGCTGGTACCCGTTGCTACCTCCCCACCTACAGCCTCCTCACAGTGAGAGACAGACTGCACCTCACTGCTAGAAGCCTCATTCCCCACATCTCCAACCACCTCACACTCTCTCCCAGGCCCATTGAGGTGGACCTTCAGCCTCCTAATCTCCTCCTGGAGAAGCAAGACCTCCTCCTTCAACTCTCCAAACTCAGTTTTTAAAACACTGCAGAAGCAAGCCATGCTTTGTAACCGTCCACGCTAATCCCCAAAGCAGCTCAGGGTCTGTGACCTCACGTGACGACTCGGGAGTTTGTTCCATTCATCCACAACTCTATTACCAAACCAGTACTTTCCTATATCCTTCCTGAATCTAAATTTTTCCAACTTAAAACCATTGCTGCGAGTCCTGTCTAGGCTAGATATTTTCAGCACACTATTTACATCCCCTTTATTTATTCCTGTCTTCCATTTGTACACTTCAATCATATCATCCCTAATTCTACGTCTTTCTAGAGAGTGCAGTTTCAGGGCCCTTAGTCTATCCTCATAGGGAAGGTTTCTGATACATGGGATCAACTTTGACATCCTCTTTTGTACATTTTCCAGAGCATTTATATCCATTCTGTAATATGGTGACCAAAACTGAACAGCATAATCTAAATGAGGCCTAACCAAGGATATATAGAGTTGAAGAACAACCTGAGGACTCCTATTATTTATGCTTCTTGATATAAAGCCAAGGATTCCATTAGCTTCATTGCGAACACTTACGCACTGTTGTCTTGGTTTCAGATTACTGCTAATCAGAGCTCCTAAATCTTTTTCACAATCCGTAATATTAAGATCTACATTATTTAGTTTATATGTGGCATGGTTATTGTCCTGTCCAACATTTAGAACTTTGCATTTGTCTATATTAAACTGCATCTGCCACTTCTTCGACCACTGTATCAGTCTATTCAAATCTTCCTGTAGTGCTCTAATGTCCTCGTCAGAACGAATTCGACGGCCTATTTTGGTGTCATCGGCAAACTTGCTGATGTCGCTCTTTATGCCCTCATCTATGTCGTTTATGTAGATTGTGAACAGCAGGGGGCCCAACACTGATCCCTGTGGAACACCGCTTGTGACGCTTCCCCACTCTGATTTCTTCCCATTTATGCAAACTCTCTGCTGCCTATTTGTCAACCACGCCTCTATCCAGGAAAAAATTTCTCCTCCTATTCCATGTGCCTTAATTTTCCTCAATAGTCTCTGATGTGGGACCCTGTCAAAAGCCTTACTGAAGTTCATATACACAATATCATATTCATTACCATGATCTACCTCCTCAAATACCTTAGCAAAAAAAAGTTAATAAATTCGCAAGGCTGGAACGCCCCTTTGTAAAACCATGCTGAGATTTGTTGATTAATTTATGCTTTTGAAGGTGGCTATGAACTGCCTCGGCAATTATTGATTCCATAAATTTTCCCACTATGGAGGTTAGGCTTATTGGTCTATAGTTCGAAGCTAAGGACCTGTCACCTGCTTTGAAAATAGGTATCACATTTGCCATTTTCCACTTACCTGGCACCATGCCAGTTTGTAGTGATATGTTGAAAAGATTAGCCAAAGGTTTGCTAAGCTCCTCTTTACATTCCTTTAGAACCCTTGCATACAGTTCATCATGGCCTGGGGATTTGTTAGGTTTTAATTTATCTATTTGCCTAAGGACCATGTCACTTGTGACCCTAATCGTGCATAGTTTATTATTGTCCTGCTCTACATAATTTATCATTTCTGGAATACCGCTGGTATCCTCCTGTGTAAAAACTGAGAGGAAGTATGTGTTAAAAATTCTACACATTTCTTTATCACTGTCAGTGAACTGACCCGAGGAACTTTTGATCTTACTTCTGTATACCTGAAAGAATCCTTTTGGGCTAGTCTTCGATTCTCTTGAAACTTTAACCTCATAATCTCTTTTTGCTTTTCTAATTCCCTTTTTTATTTCTCTCTTTAACTGAATATATCAATTTCTTAATTGCCCCTCTCCTCTTTTGATTTGCCTATATATGCCTCTCTTTTGACCAATTAGATATTTTAATCTATTGTTCATCCATTTAGGATCATTTTTGTTTGATCTGATTTCCCTATTCGGAACATAATTTGACTGAGCAGCTAGAACTGTGCCCTGGAAAACGTCATATCGGCAACCATTACCACCTACATGACCCTTAGTCAGGTCATTCCAGTTCAGCCCACCTAAGTAATTTTTCAGCCCTATGAAATCAGCTAAGCGGAAGTCAGGGACGGAGACTTGATTGCCATTATTAGGGGAATTCCATGATATATTAAAACTGAGTGATTTGTCATCACTTTCCCCAAGCTCATCATTAACCTCAAGATTATTAATTAGTGTTTCTCTACTGGCAAGAACCAAGTCAAGGAGGTTATTTCCCCTAGTTGGCTCTGTCACAAACTGTTTTAAAAAACAATCCTGGATCGTATCAAGAAAGTCACCTGACTCTAAATTTCCTGTCAAATTGTTCCAGTCAATTTGTCTAAAGTTAAAATCTCCCATTAGCACAACATTTTCGTATGTAGATGCCTTACGAATTTCGTCCAATAGAAGTTTACTGCACTCCCTATCAAGATTTGGGGCCCTGTAAATCACACCCAAAATTAGTTTTTCTCGGCCCTCGAGAAGCTGTAACCAAACAGTTACAGTGGCCGACGCTTCTAATTTATATCTTGTCTAACACAACAATTTAAATTGTCTCTGACATACATCGCTACTCCATCACCCTTCCTGTTGACCCTGTCAGTGGCCTATTAATATTTCCTCTTATGCCTGGCGGGAGGCTGTTGAACAGTCTTGGACCCTGGACACTTATTGTGTTTTCTCTTAGTGTAATAATGGCGCCCCTACTTCAGAGTGTTTCGCACCGCCTGCCCAGTCTTTTGCTTTCGTAGGGAGTGATTTCTGTTCGCAGATTAGGGACAAGTCCCTCTAGGATTTCTCAGGTGTAGATTGTGATATATCTCTCTCTAAGCTGGAATTCTGCTGTACATTAACATCCCTATTCAAATCAGGTGAAATCGCAGATCTAGAGAGTGTACAGAGAACCTTTACTGCACGTATAAGTTCTGTCAAGCAACTTAACTACTGGGAACGTCTGGAAGCACTTGACTTGTTCTCACTGGAAAGCAGGCGAGAGAGATATATCACAATCTACACCTGGGAAATCCTAGAGGGACTTGTCCCTAATCTGCGAACAGAAATCACTCCCTACGAAAGCAAAAGACTGGGCAGGCGGTGCGAAATACCCTAAAGTAGGGGCGCCATTATTACACTAAGAGAAAACACAATAAGTGTCCAGGGTCCAAGACTGTTCAACAGCCTCCCACCAGGCATAAGAGGAAATACCAATAGGCCCCTGGCTTCCTTTCAAAAGGGAGCTGGACAGATACTATAGTCAATGCCGGATCAACCGTGCTGTAGTTCGTACTTTGGACTACGTGCGGCCAACTGCAACAGCCTACTTGATCAAGCCATGAGCCACTGGGAGGCCTATTCATGGACCGGGCCGCGGTGGCGTTGATCCCCGGAATACCCTCCAGGTAGGTAGGTAGGTGCCAGATCAACCAGACTATGACAGATATTTGGGTCAGCGGGCCACCAGCAACAACAGCCTGGTTGACCAGCAAGCACCAGAAGAGTCTGACCCATGACCGGGCTCTGGGAGTAGAAAAACTCTCGAAACTCATCAGAGGTATATATGTGCTTAACAATTCGCAGACAGGGAAAATTATTTACAAATATTCTGTCTCAGGCCACAGCAGGACTCGAACCTGCAAACTCGGCATCAGAGTACACAGTACTTTATCCACAACGTCAGACTCCAGATAAGTATGGGTGTTAGCCGGAGCTTAAAGTTCAGCCTATTTGCCAAGTTCGGCTAATTAGGTACAACATTATATATATATATATATATATATATATATATATATATATATATATATATATATATATATATATATATATATATATATATATATATATATATATATATATATATATATATATATATATATGTCGTGCCGAATATGTAAAACTGGTCAATTAGCAAGAACTCATTTAAAATTAAGTTCTTTCTAAAATTTTCTCTTATACGTTTAAAGATATACTTTTTTCATTAATGTTAATGTAAAAAAATTTAATTTTGCTCTAAAAGAATCTTAGAAAACTTACCTAACCTTATCATAAGAAGAACAATTTATTTTAGCCTAACCCAACTAAATATATTTTAGATTTATTTACAATAATTTAATACTAAACAAACACAGTGAAATATATTTTTTTCGTTAGGTTCAGAATGATTTTGGCGAAATTATTGCATACACAAATTTTCACTTGTCCTGTATGGCAAGATGAGCGTTGCTATTTAAGCCAAGATCGCAAGTTCTGCCTATTCGGCACGACATATATATATATATATATATATATATATATATATATATATATATATATATATATATATATATATATATATATATATATATATATATATATGTATATATATATATATATTATGATTGTGTAAATATTTATCATTTTCGGCTGTGATAGTAAAATGCTAAAAAACAAATTTGTAAGAGAAGTTTCCAAACACTGAGAAGCAACACTTGCCAAACACACTTGTCAGAATTTGCATTATGTTAATTATGTTTGTGGTTCCCACGGGTGTACCAGCGCCCAGGATCATCAGTCTTGCTTGCTGACACCAGCTTATATTTCATCGTAACCTAGACGCACAGAGACGTGCAAAATTAAACTGCTCTTTAGGACTGTTTCCTCTGATTAGTGGCGGCTGACGGCGGTAGATTTAGTGATCTCAACTGGTGCTACACTCTGCTTTTTCTTGTCACGTGGGAGCTGGTGTGTGTGTGTGTGTGTGTGTGTGTGTGTGTGTGTGTGTGTACTCACCTCACCTAGTTGAGGTTGCGGGGGTCGAGTCCGAGCTCCTGGCCCCGCCTCTTCACTGATCGCTACTAGGTCACTCTCCCTGAGCCGTGAGCTTTATCATACCTCTGCTTAGAGCTATTCCACTTCCTGACTACTCTGTGGCTGAAGAAATACTTCCTAACATCCCTGTGATTCATCTGTGTCTTCAACTTCCAACTGTGTCCCCTTGTTGCTGTGTCCCATCTCTGGAACATCCTGTCTCTGTTCACCTTGTCGATTCCTCTCAGTATTTTATATGTCGTTATCATATCCTCCCTATCTCTCCTGTCTTCCAGTGTCGTCAGGTTGATTTCCCTTAACCTCTCCTCGTAGGAGACTTAGCTCTAGGACTAGTCTTGTTGCAAACCTTTTCACTTTCTCTAGTTTCCTTACATGCTTGGCTAGGTGTGGGTTCCAAACTGGTGCCGCATACTCCAATATGGGCCTAACGTACACAGTGTACAGGGTCCTGAACGATTCCTTATTGTGTGTGTGTGTGTGTGTGTGTGTGTGTGTGTGTGTGTGTGTGTGTGTGTGTGTGTGTGTGTGTGTGTGTGTGTGTGTGTGTGTGTGTGTTTGTGTGTGTGTGTGTGTGTGTGTGTGTGTGTGTGTGTGTGTGTTTTGAAGAAGAAATTACCTTTTGGATTAAAGCACAACTCACCCATAGACAACAAAGTTTTTTACATAAATCAGTTTGACGGGCTAAGAGCTGTCATCCTTCCTCAGCTCATTCCAAAGCCCATCCCTATCTACCACCACCCCAGGATGCTACCCTCAACAGTTGACTAGTACAAGGACCACAGGTGTAAGGGAACACGCCCAACGTTTCCTCCCGTGCCAGGGATCGAATTACGTACACTCAGTATGTGAGCTGAGTGCTCTGCCAACAGCCACGAGACACCCTTGCATGAATGGGAAGAAATCAGAATGGTGACTCGTTTTAAACTTAATGGAAGGGGCAAGATTGTTAAGAGCTTCAAGAAAAGGTTGGAAGAGACTGGAGTCATGAGGCCACAGAGCAAAGATGTCATCCACATAGCGGAGCCAGAGTGAAGGTTGCACATCGAGGGTAGGAAGAACAGTCTCGAAGTATTCCATGTAAAGATTAGCAAGGACAGGAGAGAGAGGAGAGCCCATAGCGACACCGAAGGTGTCCTACAGGGAGGGGGAGGGTCAGTATTGGGATCCATTTTGTTTACAGTCTACCAGAAGCATTTGCCATCATTATATCATTCATAATCACACAGTATACAAAAATAACCTTCACTTAGGAGAATTAAATTCATGACGATGTTTCGGTCCGATCGCAACGTAGTCTTAAAATTCAGTCTCCTAAGTACGGGTTATTGTTCATTTTTTCAGTAACTGCGCTGTATCTTTGTATTCATCACAGAGTATTTTTCACATCCCTCAATTCACATACATAATTCGTTCCGTATCCTCGGCCGTGTCGGGAAATTCAATCGAAAGGGAAAATATCCCCACCACTTATTCCGAAAGAGATGCTGGGTTCTTAGGTAAACATCCCTTGGGTAGAGTGGCAACCCCTCATACAGTAGAGAAGAGACCCCATCTTACCCACTAACTACTCTATCACGACAAGGTGACCCAGTGATACGGTGGGACAAACACAGATAAGTCTAGTCACGGCAGGCATGCACACACTAATATAAAATATTCGTCATTTTGTATATCCTGTTTACAAATCCTTAAGATCAGCAAATTGATAACAGATGCCTTTACTTCTCACTGCACTCCAGGAAATCATTTTCACCTGAGGTATATAATTATGGTGACCTGGTTGATGAGGTCCTCGGGGGATATGAGGTGGAGGACGGGTCACTCAAGGTGTGTCCGTGACCTCTCTTGACCATAGCTTTTATGCTCTTCATAAGAAAATCTTCAGGCGGACTGAAAATCGCGTTTTCCATTGATTCTTTACAGTCAACGTACATGAAACATATACACACAACATAAAAAATAATGGGCTTTGCAGAAGGCCTACTGGCTCATGCGAGGCAGGTCCAGGTCACCTACTGGCCTAAGCCACTAACCCAAACTAGTCAGGCCCAAGTCACATCTACTTAAGCAGGAAGGATCACTGCTTTAGACCCACTAGCACAAGCCAGTCAGGTCTAACTCACACCCACCCACTCATAAGAACATAAGAATGGAGTAATACTGCAGGCCCACTGGCCCATACAAGGCAGGTCATTATCAAAACCACAGACACCCAAAGCTACACAAGAATTTACTCCAATTCGTGCGACACCAAATCACACCCAGCCCCTCCCACTCATATATTTGTCCAATCTCTTTTTAAAGCTGCCCAGGGTCCTAGAAGGCCACATGCTAGGCTATAAATTATTCCACACTGATAGGGTCAACAGGATGAGTGGTGGAGTAGCGATGTATGTCAGAGATAATTTAACTAGTTGTGTTAAACAAGATACAAAATTGGAAGCGTGAGCCACTGAATCTGTGTGGATACAGCTTCTCGAGGGCAGTGAAAAACTAATCTTGGGTGTGATTTACAGGCCCTCAAACCTTGATAGGGAGTGCAGTAAACCTCTATTGGACGAAATTTGTAAAGCATCTACATACGAAAATGTTGTGCTAATGTGAGATTTTAACTTTAGACAAATTGACTGGAACAATTTGACAGGAAATTTAGAGTCAAGTGACTTTCTTGATACGATTCAGGACTGTTTTTTTTTTTTTTAAAGTTTGTGACAGAACTAGAGGAAATAACCTGTTTGACTTAATTCTTGCCAGCAGGGTATCACTAATTAATAATCTTGAGGTTAATGATGAGCTTGGGAAATGTGATCACAAATCATTCTGTTTTAATAAATCATGGAATTACCCTAATGATGGCAATCAATTCTCTGTCTCTGGCTTCTGCTTGGCTGATTTCATAGGACTGAGAAATTTCTTGGGTGGGCTGAACTGGAATGACCTGACTATGGGTCAGGTAGAAGGTGATGGTTGCCTATATGACGTTTTCCAGGGTATAGGTCTAGCTACTAAGGCAGCTTATGTTCTGAATAGGGAAATCAGATCAAACAAAAATGATCCTAAATGGATACATAATAAATTAAAACATCTCAGTGGTGAAAAGAGAGGCATATATATGCCAATCAAAAGAGAAAAGGACATTTAAGAAATCAATGTACTCAGTTAAAGAGAGAAATAAAAAACGGAATAAGAAAAGCAAAGAGAGATTTAAAGATTAAAGTCGCAAGAGAATCGAAGACTAACCCAAAAGGATTCTTTCAGGTATACAGAAGTAAGATCAGGGACAAGATAGGCCCACTCAAAAGTTACTTGGGTCAGCTCACTGACAGTGATAAGGAAATGTGTAGAATTTTTAACACATACTTCCTCTCAGTTTTTACACAGGAAGATACTAGCGGCATTTCAGAAATAATAAATTATGTAGAACAGGTTGATAATAAACTATGCACGATTAGGGTCACAAGTGACATGGTCCTTAGGCAAATTGATAAATTAAAACCTAACAAATCCCCAGGCCCTGATGAACTGTATGCAAGGGTTCTAAAGGAATGTAAAGAGGAACTTAGCAAACCTTTGGCTAATCTTTTCAACATATCACTACAGACTGGCATGGTGCCAGATAAGTGGAAAATGGCAAATGTGAACATAAGAACATAAGAACATAAGAACGAAGGAACACTGCAGAAGGCCTACTGGCCCATGCGAGGCAGGTCCAAGTCTCCTACCGGCTTAAGCCAATGCACCCAACCTAGTCAGGTCAGGTCACACTGACTTAAGGGAGGAACACGGCAACCGACCTGTTAGCACAAGCTATCAGGTCTAACTCACACCCACCCACATCTACTCATGTATTTATCCAACCTATTTTTAAAGCTACACAACGTTCTGGCCTCTATAACGGTACTTGGGAGTTTGTTCCACTCATCCACAACTCTATTACCAAACCAGTACTTTCCTGTATCCTTCCTGAATCTGAATTTTTCCAACTTAAAACCATTGCTGCGAGTCCTGTCTAGGCTAGATATTTTCAGCACACTATTTACATCCCCTTTATTTATTCCTGTCTTCCACTTATACACCTCAATCATATCCCCCCTAATTCTACGTCTTTCTAGAGAGTGCAGTTTCAGGGCCCTTAGTCTATCCTCATAGGGAAGGTTTCTGATACATGGGATCATCTTTGTCATCCTCCTTTGTACATTTTCCAGAGAATTTATATCCATTCTGTAATACGGTGACCAAAACTGTGCAGCATAATCTAAATGAGGCCTAACCAAGGATGTATAGAGTTGAAGAACAACCTGAGGACTCCTATTATTTATGCTTCTTGATATGAAGCCAAGGATTCTATTAGCTTTATTGCGAACACTTATGCACTGTTGTCTTGGTTTCAGATTACTGCTAACCAGAACTCCTAAATCTTTTTCGCAATCCGTAATATTAAGATCTACATTATTTAGTTTATATGTGGCATGGTTATTGTCCTGTCCAACATTTAGAACTTTGCATTTGTCTATATTAAACTGCATCTGCCACTTCTCCGACCACTGCATCAGTCTATTCAAATCTTCCTGGAGTGCTCGAATGTCCTCGTCAGAATGAATTCGACGGCCTATTTTGGTGTCATCGGCAAACTTGCCGATGTCGCTCTTTATGCCCTCATCTATGTCGTTTATGTAGATTGTGAACAGCAGGGGGCCCAACACTGACCCCTGTGGAACACCGCTCGTGACGCTTCCCCACTCTGATTTCTCCCCATTTATGCAAACTCTCTGCTGCCTATTTGTCAACCATGCCTCTATCCAGGAAAAAATTTCTCCTCCTATTCCATGTGCTTTAATTTTCCTCAATAGTCTCTGATGTGGGACCCTGTCAAAAGCCTTACTGAAGTCCATATACACAATATCATATTCATTACCATGATCTACCTCCTCAAATACCTTAGTGAAAAAAGTTAATAAATTCGTAAGGCAGGAACGCCCCTTTGTAAAACCATGCTGAGATTAGTTGATTAATTTATGCTTTTCAAGGTGGCTACGAACTGCCTCGGCAATTATTGATTCCATAAATTTTCCCACTATGGAGGTTAGGCTTATTGGTCTATAGTTCGAAGCTAAGGACCTGTCACCTGTTTTGAAAATAGGTATCACATTTGCCATTTTCCACTTATCTGGCACCATGCCAGTTTGTAGTGATATGTTGAAAAGATTAGCCAAAGGTGTGCTAAGCTCCTCTTTACATTCCTTTAGAACCCTTGCATACAGTTCATCAGGGCCTGGGGATTTGTTAGGTTTTAATTTATCTATTTGCCTAAGGACCATGTCACTTGTGACCCTAATAGTGCACAGTTTATTATCGTCCTGTTCTACATAATTTATCATTACTGGAATATCGCTGGTATCCTCCTGTGTAAAAACTGAGAGGAAGTATGTGTTAAAAATTCTACACATTTCCTTATCACTGTCAGTGAGCTGACCCGAGGAACTTTTGAGTGGGCCTATCTTGTCCCTGATCTTACTTCTGTATACTTGAAAGAATCCTTTTGGGTTAGTCTTCGATTCTCTTGCAACTTTAACCTCATAATCTCTTTTTGCTTTTCTAATTCCCTTTTTTATTTCTCTCTTTAACTGAATATATCGATTTCTTAATTGCCCCTCTCCTCTTTTGATTTGCCTATATAAGCCTCTCTTTTGACCAATCAGATATTTTAATCTATTGTTCATCCATTTAGGATCATTTTTGTTTGATCTGATTTCCCTATTTGGAACATAATTTGACTGAGCAGCTAGAACTATGCCCTGGAAAGCATCATATCGGCAACCATCACCACCTACCTGACCCTTAGTCAGGTCATTCCAGTTCAGCCCACCTAAGTAATTTTTCAGTCCTATGAAATCAGCCAAGCGAAAGTCAGGGACGGAGACTTGATTGCCATTATTAGGGGAATTCCATGATATGTTAAAACTGAGTGATTTGTGATCACTCTCCCCAAGCTCATCATTAACCTCAAGATTATTAATTAGTGTTTCCCTACTGGCAAGAACCAAGTCAAGGAGGTTATTTCCCCTAGTTGGCTCTGTCACAAACTGTTTTAAAAAACAATCCTGGATCGTATAAAAAAAGTCACCCGACTCTAAATTTCCTGTCAAATTGCTCCAGTCAATCTGTCTATAGTTGAAATCTCCCATTAGCACAACATTTTCGTATGTAGATGCCTTACGAATTTCGTCCCATAGAAGTTTACTGCACTCCCTATCAAGATTTGGGGCCCTGTAAATCACACCCAAAATTAGTTTTTCTCGGCCCTCGAGAAGCTGTAACCAAACAGATTCAGTGGCTGACGCTTCTAATTTAATATCTTGTCTAACACAACAATTTAAATTGTCTCTGACATACATCGCTACTCCACCACCTTTCCTGTTGACCCTGTCAGTGTGGAATAATTTATAGCCTTGTATGTGACATTCAGAGGGCATCTCTCTATCTTTCAGATTGAGCCAGGTCTCTGTTATAGCAATAATATCTATGTTTCCTGCACTTGCAATTAATCTTAGCTCATCTATCTTATTTCTAACACTCCTGCTATTAGTATAGTAAACCTTAAGGGAGCTAGTCCCTTGCTGCCCTCTGCTGTCCCCCTTTGTTTGCTGACCTGTTCTATTGTCTTTATTTATAACTTCATGCTGAATGCCTTTTATACATTTAATGTTTCCAACCCTAGTGTTGCAACCTGCTTGTTTCCCACACACACCCATACCTCTATCTTCCATCAGTTTAAAATCATAGGCATTTCACCAATGACCTTCTCAATCGAGTCTGCAAGTGCTACCACCCCTGCCCCAGAGAGATGTACCCCATCCCTTGCATACATATCATGTTTGACATAAAAGTTGTTCCAGTTGTCAATGAATGGGATTGCAAGTTCCTTGCAGTATCTGTCTAGCCAGCAATTTACACCAATTGCCCTAGACAACCATTCATTTCCTACTCCCCTTCTAGGCAAGATGCTACATATGATTGGGATCCCTCCCTTAGACTTAATGAAATCTATAGCTGACCTGTACTTATCTAGCAGCTCTTCTCTCCTACCCTTCCCAATATCATTTCCACCAGCACTGAGACAGATAATGGGCTTGTTCCCATTACCTGACATGATATTATCCAGCCTGTTGACAATGTCCCCAACACCAGCTCCAGGGAAGCACACTCTATCTCTCATCTTCTTATTCCTATTACAAAAAGCACGGTCAACATATCTTACCTGAGAGTCACCAACCACAAGAATGCGCTTACCTTCATTAGCAGGGGCAGTAGTACCCTTACCTTCACTGGCCACTGAAGTACATTCATCCTGGAGAACAGAGAAGCGATTTCCTACC